>NC_061121.1:98164516-98276938 GCF_002878395.1 Capsicum annuum
ATCTATTCCCACTTCCAGGTGGGAATAGATAAATATGGACTTCGTGATTGGTTTACCTCCTTCCCAACGCCATCATGATTCCATTTGGGTTGTGGTTGATAGGTTGACTAAGTCTGCTCATTTCTTGCCTGTTCATACTTCATTTACTACTGAGGATTATGCTAGATTGTATATTCGAGAGCTAATCAGACTGCATGGAGTTCCCTTGTCCATCATTTTGGATAGGGGTACTAAGTTTACTTCGCAATTTTAGAAAGCTTTTCAGAAGGCTCTTGGTACCCAAGTACTTTTGAGTTCTTCTTTTCATCCGTAGACTGATTGAGCGGACCATCCAGACCTTAGAGGATATGTTGACAACTTCTGCACTTGACATTAAGGGAAGTTAGGATGATCACTTACCGTTGTTAGAGTTTTCTTACAATAACAGTTTCCACTCTAGTATTGGCATGGCTCCATTTGAAGCCTTATATGAGAGGAAGTGTAGATCACCCATAGGTTGTTTTGAGATGGGTGAAGCGGCTGTGAGTGGTCCTGATTCGGTATTTTAGGCTATGGATAAAGTTAAGTTGATTAAGGGGAGGTTGAAAACTGCATAGAGTCGCCAGAAGTCATATGCGGATGTTAGAAGGAGAGACCTTGAGTTTGAAGTTGGTGACCTAGCGTATCTGAAAATTTCACCCATGAGGGGGGTGAAGAGATTCGGAAAAAAAGGGAAGCTTAGTCCCCGTTATGTTGGTCCTTACAAAATTCTTAGCCGTGTTGGTAAGGTAGCTTATGAGGTCGAGTTTCCTTCCGATTTGTCCTCTGTTCATCAAATATTCCATGTCTCCATGCTTACAAAGCATATTAGCAATGTTGTGGTAATAGATTCTCTGTGTGTGCTAACATTCAAGAAAATCTTTCTTTTGATGAGATTCCTGTTGAGATTCTTGATTTCAGTGTCCCTTGGTCAAGGTGTTGTGGCGAAACCAGCCTGTATATGCGATCCAAGTACCCACACCTATTTTCCACGAACTCCGATCAAGTCGAAGGTACCGTTCTTTCCTAAATGATGCCCTTTTGATAAAAGTTGCAGCAGTTCAGCTGTCATTTATTATGTGTTCAGATGTAGTTTCTTGAATTTATGCATTCTATGTTGCATTCGTAGTGAGAAACTATTTGGTGATGAGTCTAACGAATGGTTTCAGCTGTATGCTCTATTCCCTATCTTATATTGACATGTCTAGCATCATTCGAGCATGAATGTTTCCAAGGGGGAGATGATGTAATACCCCGGGAAATTTTTCGTTGAAGTTTTGTGCGTAAACGTGTTGGGTTTTATCTTATAGAATGAATTATAAATTTTTCATGCGGAATGTCTTAGATTATGATCCACCATAGTGTAGGGTATCGACTAATATTTCCAACGATATGTGGATAATCCAAAATGGACACCCGAGCGACGAGTTATAAACATTCCAATCAAACCGTGAATAGTAGTGAATAGTAAAATGAGTAGGAAAAAGTACTGAGGCCTGACGTATTTTTTCTCTAACTTTAAACTATCATAACTCCTTGTACATAATGATCTGGGTGATCTACTATATATCAACGGAAATCTCTGTGAGTACTCTTTCCAATGAAATTGGTTTCATCCAATTTGTCTATCGAAGAAAAAAGTTATGGTCGATCTACTTCATCCTACAAAAGTGAATTTTTTGGTCAACTTCAAACATTCATAACTCCTCGTACACAATGATCTGTGAGAGATACTATATATGAACGGAAATATATGAGAGTCTTCTTTTTAATGAAATTGGTTTCATCTAATTTGGATATTGGAGTAAAACGCTATGGTTGATCTACTTCAGACTATCAAAATAGTCCACCAAAGGACAGATTCGAGAATTATTTGATTTTTAGGGGTGTTTTGGGCATTCCTCCTCACCCAAAATCTGTCCAAACCCTATATTAAAGCCTATTACAAGCATTATATGTTATATTTCATCAAATTCCCTCAAAAAGAAAACCCTAAGCTCCTACATCCAAATTCAAGAACCTCCAAAGTTCACCATTAATCTGCAAATTTATTCAACATTCCAAGTTCCTAGTTCAAGAACTCCAAGAACAATTATTCAAAGGCACGATTAACATCTCAAAAACGAGTATCGATCTAAAGTTCATTATTCAAGGTATGTGGGGTTTGTCAACAAGAACTCTCTTTCGTTCTTGTGCCCAAAAGTAATTTTCTTTACAAAGGCATGATTTTTATTTGATTTTTACGAATTTGAAACATGAACCCATATCTTATGATGATTACTATAAAATCTTGATGTTTATAATTTTGAAATATGAATTTACATGTGTGGAGATTTATAGCATGAATCTTGAACGATATTTATAATGATTTTGATATTTGGGTTGTGAATCCCCATTGGAAATTGTATTTTTTTTGAGAAAGTGTGTGTTATAAGCACGTTGATGTTGAATATTTGGGATATTTTGAATGATTTGACCTTTGGGTCTTAATGGAGTTGTTTTAAACTCAAATGTGAAAGAAATCCACAATGTGGTTGATTTTGATAGATGGGAAGCATGACGGCTCCCGATATGTATTTATATATTACTGAAATTATTTTGTTGTGGATTGTCTTTGAAATGATCTGAGCTAAGTTCGGAAGAAATCTTTAGCACCGAGTGGGAGGTATAAAGTGACCTGACTTCCCTAGAACTACATACCCCCATAGGAGTGATCTTGAGGCTGATTTATATACTGATTAATAGTTTGTGTGGATTTGATATCGATTGTCCTACTCCGATGGAAAGGATAGGACGGCTCTCCCCAACGTGGGTTGTACGTTGGACTCCATGTAGCTCACATGGTTTATGTCGGTTATAGGATCTCCCAGTGTGTGTGTGTGTTTCCTTGTGTCTATGGTGAATGGTGAAGTGATTTGAAGGTGAAATTGTGAAAGTTATTCTTTCGAAAGATTTAAATGACATTTACATTATGAGACTTGATATTCTTGATGAACTAAAAGTGATTGATAAATTATATGATGACTCACATATGTTATTGTACTTATTTCATCCTCTTATGATTGTGATGATTTTTCTTCGGGCTATGTGAGTCTTTCATACATCCTGCATATTTCTTATAAATATTTATGATGATGATGTTTATCCAACTGCATACACCCCCGTATACTCGGTTCCTTTCCATATTACTGACCCACATCTTCAGATGTGGGCTGCATTTTCTCAGAATATAGGTTCAGGTGCTCAGTTCTAGGTTCAATAGTTATTCTTCGAGCATGCTGTTCTACATCCTCTGTTGTGGTGAGTCCTCATGTTTCAAGGATGTGATGTATGATGTTTGTTTCATGGAATTGTTTACATTTGATAACTGAGTATGAGTTAGTTGGGGCATGTCTCAATGACTCGCTGGTTTTATTGACTTTCTTAGAGGCTTGTCAGACAAGTATAGATATTGGGAGTTGACTAATAATTCGTATTTTGTTATCTTTCTAAAATTCTTTTATTCTTTGATGATGATTACTCTATTGATATTTGAGGGTTATTTATGGAAACCCAGTTGAACTGAATGAAAATAGCTCAAAGGGTTAGCTTGGGGCTACTCGTAGCCTCAAGCACCGTGTGATGCTCAGGGACCCATTTTTTGGGGAGTTACAAAAATATACGGAGCATATAGGTAACAACTTCGGGAGAGTCCTCCTCCTTCTGATGGGATGGTACGACATTGAATCTTTCAGGCGCAGACTACCAGTAGTACTAGATGAAGTGCCCGGAGCAGGGGCGGGATGGGGTACATGAGTTGGTGCACTACTAGCCATGTCTCAGGTCAGGTATCTCTATTCCCCAGTCTAGCGTGAGGACAATGTTTATGTTTGTGGCCCTGCTTGCCACAATTAAAACAACCCCTCAGATATACAAAACTCTCCCCGAGATGACTCCTACCACACTTAGCACAGGAAAGATAGCGGGGCCTGTTACCAATATTGTTCTGCAACCTAGCTATAAAATATCTATCCCCATGCTCTTACCAACTTCTAGGCATGGGAGAACTAGATGATGAAGATGCTGGCATAGATAGTCGCCTCTGAAACTGAGGGCGATTCCTTCCATATAACGTAGGCTCGCTAAATTTATGCTGCTCAGATCTTGCCATCTTGTTACCCCTCACTTGATCTCTCTCCCTAATATTATCCTCCTATATCTGCTGGGCATGCGTCATTAGTCTAGCCAGATCTATAACCCTATGAAAAATCATAGTCCTAGACTACTTTAGTGCCAATACAGAAACACCAGTCACAAACTTGCTCATACTAGCCTGGGTGTCAGAAGTAAAATTAGGAGCGTACTTGGCCAACTAATTGAACTTCAAGCAGTACTCCTTAACAGTCATGGAGCCCTACCTCAAGTTGATAAACTCCTTAATATTTTCTTCCATCATCTCAAATAGAAAGAAATTGTCTAATAATGCATCTTGGAATACCTGCCAAGTCATAAGAGCAACATCTTAACCTCTACCCTTCCTCCATGATACAACCCAGTCATAAGCTATGTTCTTCAACTTGTAAGACACCAACTCAGCACTTTTTTCCTCAAAAATATGCATCACCTGTGTCATCTTTCTCACCAACTCAAGGTACAACTATGGTTCCTTATCTGTCTTAGATACATAAAACTCTGGTGAATTCATCTACATGAAATCACGGATCCTAGCTGCGACTACATCACCTCCTTACTGATTAGCAACTGTGGCCTGGTTATTGTCCCGAACATTGATGGTGACTGCTTAGGATAATGCCTGAAAGGCCGCCTGAAACTTGGTATCAGACACAGTCTCATTCAAAGGATCAACAGATGAGGGTATCTCATCATCATTCCTGTGGGCATTCGCTCTTTGGAGAGGCATTTTCTAAAATAGAAGAGCATGAATTATTAGATGAGAGGGGCAATTGTATGCACGATAGAATCCGAAAGAAAGAAACAACTTTTCCTAGAATGTCTGGTAGCCTCTTGCTCATAGATGTGGTGTGCTACATACCGATGATCAAGACTTTAATCAACTTGGCTTGTAAGACTCCCTAGGACTCTTTAAAACCTGGCTCCGATACTATGTTTGTAAGGACCCGAAATCACCTCCCGGGACGTCACACGGTGCTTAATATTACAAGTAACCCTAAGCTAACCCTTTGAGCCTATTTCTACTAATAACACTCATTTCAAGATGAAATAAATCAAACACTAGCATAGTCATATCATATGAAAGGAAATACGGAGAAAATGCCCTGTCCAAAAGACCAAGCAATACAAAAAACCTTAACACAACCATAATCTGATAATTAGTCTGACAAAGCCACTACTAACTATGAACTAGAGACCCATTGGGACAGGTCCCCAACTGACTCACAATTAAATGGAAATAATAACATAGTCTCTCAAAATATGGAGACGTCTAAATATAGGTCCTCAAACCATGAGGACTCACCCTGAAGAAATATAGGTAGAGGTACTCGAAAATCACTGATGAGGTTGGGACTGAGCACCTGAACCTACATTATAAGACAATGTAGAAGATAAACGTATATATAGGTCAACACTTAGGAATGTACTGAGTATGTGGGGGTGCATGCAGTTACATAAAACAACATCAATACTCTTTAATCAAATCATACATGTTTTAAGCAATGATTCACATGGCTTAAATAAGTATAAAATGTGAAGCTCATGAATCAAGTAAAATGGAACTTGTAACATAATCTAGTGAGTCAATATACTTTAATCTTTGAAATTTGTACTCTTCTCTTATTCTCATTTCTCAAGGATAAAGGAAACTTTAAGCAATACTTTCAAATCACGGATATGTCTCATGGAGAGTAAAACTTCTTCAATGCTCAAGAACTCATAACTCTTTTGAACTCAAATACATAGAATTCAAAATCATATAACTTTGGAAAATACTTGAAGGCATTTCATTCATGTTAGGAAAATATGTCATTTCATGATTTAGGGAAAAATACTCATATCAAGTGAATGTATTTTAGTTTTAAAGGAAAATATCTTATCTCAATAGAATATACTTAGTTTAGGAAAGTAACTGATCTCGAAGTTTAAATGTAAAGGGTTTTTCTCTTAACCGACATAAACCATGCGCGCTACATGGAGTCTAACATTTTCTCCTCCTAAGGAAGAGACCTCACATTGGGGAGAGGCATCATACTCTTGCCAGGGAGTATAACCTAGGTCCAATGATCACTAAATAAACTTAGTCTCGGGCCAATATCAACTCAGCCTTAGGCCCAGTGATAATCATAAACTAGGTCTCAAGCTCAACCTATTATTTTATGTAGTTTTTGGGTAAGAAACCATAGTAACTTACCTGCTCAGTGCTAAACACTACTCCCTTTAGATTATCTGCACTCATCTCATAAAAATTCACTTTTAGAAATAATTTCATGGTTCACCATGAACCCAATAATCAAATCTAAAATTTCATATAGTGGAGTGTATTTCAAAACTCAACGACCATTAGGTCAAAACATTTCTCAATATTCATAGAATACTAAAATAATGGGTGCTTATAGCATAATAGTTCATACAATCTCAAGTCTCAAGTAAGGCTTAATAACCTATAATTCAATCTCAAGTTAAAACTCATCAAAAGCATAATAGATAGCATATAGATTCATAATTCATGTAGAAATCTAGAAATTTCAGCAATTTATCTCAAAATCTCAACATACTCGTATACTTCAATGTTTCAAACATTTCAACTATTAACTTCTCAAGAATTAAAATCATGGGGTATAGACCCAGCTGAAGTTTCTTAAGAAAATATGTAAAAATCATGTTATTAGACTCTCAATTCATGGAAAGCATCAAAAGCTTGCAACCAATAACAATAGGTGAAACCCCCAATTTAATTTCATGTAAAATCTCATAAGTTATAGAGAAATTGTAGTTTAAATAAGCCTTTGGGCACGAGGGTGAAAGGATTACCCTTCTCCAAAACCCCATATACGTTGAATTAGAAGCTTTGGATGAACTCTCGCTTTTGGAACTCTATTCGTACTTTTGAATGAGAGTTCTTGAAGCTCTTGACTTGGGAACTTTGAATCTTGACTCAATTTAGAAAATCTATGGTGAATTTTTGAGATTCTTGGAAGAGGTTTTGGATGCTTAGGGTTGTTGTTTAGAGAAAACTTTATTAAAATATTATAGAATGCTTATAAATGACCTTGATTTGGTGTTTGCACGGTTTAAGAGGCTTGGAAAAAGTCCAAAGTTCCCTTTTTAACTTTAGTACGAAGCTAGAAAAATTGAACTGAAAACCTGATTTCATGGGCCACTGCGATGCATCACTATCACAGTGGCTCACTGGAAATTGACAATTGGGAATTTGGTAGTCACTGTGACGCAAAGCCATCGCGTTGTACCATTAGTGGGGACCTAGAATTTTGGTGTGACATGTCATAATTATGCCAGGCCACTGAAAATTGACCATTGGGAAATTGGGGTCCTCCGCGACACACCACTATCGCGAAGTTCCACTGGAAATTAACAATTATCAAATAGACCCTCTCTACGATGCGACAAGAACTAAAATGACGTTGTTTTACGACTTGGACTTAAATTAGCCATTACTTTTAACCCAGGTATTGGATTTAGGAGAATCTTATATAGACGGAAGGCTTATAAAATTTTCCATGTGATAAAAAGTAAAAATTGGGGAAATTCCATATTGTTAATGTGATACTTGATTAGGCAGTTACTTCTCAATCTTTTAGGGCCGAAATTACACTTCACTAGACACGCTCTAAAGCTCAAACTACGAGGAATCTTTTTGGTGTCTTACATGCTTAAGCAAAACTTTGTATATGTCGAGAGGTTCGACTCCCTATAGTGCATATGTTTATATGATTATTCTCTGACTCATGCGACAGTACGCATTGGTGCCTTATTATGAAGATTATGCGAAATATGCCAGGTTAATGATTTTAAAGTAAATGATAAGCCATGTTCCCTTTAACATAATATTATTTATGTATTTACATGATGATGTTCCCATGGATTTAAATTGCGTTTGATTTTGCATTATTTTATCCATTATTACTGAGCTACATACTAGTGCTCAACCTACTAACTGTTTCTGGATGTTGTATCCCCATAGGATGCAGGCACATCTACTCTTTCTATGTTGTGTTAGGTAAATTGGTTCAATTCATCGGGCATTATGCTGAAGTGGTGAGCTTCCATTTCATGAAAGAATTATTCATTTCATCGGTTTCTTTTCATAGGTAGATTTGAAGAATTTATTTTCATTAACATTATCACATTTATTGTCATTGTCAGAGTTAGGGGCATGTCCCAAGTAACATTAGTTTTTGGTATTGTTTAAGAGCCTTTGTGGATAGTACTCTAGTTTGGGTTGTTATGTTTGACAATATTAGTTTTCTTGAGTTTAGTATCCTCTATCTTGTTAATGTTCAGATTTTAGCCGATACTAGGTGTTATGTTTTTTTTATTAGTCAATGAGGGTGGCCTCCAGTCCTCGATGGACTTGAGATACCCATCATGGCCAGGCCCTATTTCTGGTCGTGAAAAATTTGGTGTAAGGCCCAGGTATAGAGTTATTGGGTGTGAAGAAAGTTGTGTCAAGTAAAGTCTCTTTTATGTGTGTTGCATGATCCCTCTCACCTATACCGTAGTTTTGATATAGGACAATTGTTTTTAGTAAAGCTCGACCCACGTTGAGGTTGAGAAATAAGTCTAGTCTTCAAACCCTGTAGGTGTTGATAGCGTCTAAGTGTATACCTATAGTCTAAACAAGATCAACTACATGAATTAAAATATGGATGGGTGATTTGGAAAGTTCTTTTATCAAAATCAAATCAAACTACCAACTCAAAGCAATTATTATGGTTAAGATTTCAATATGAGACAAGTCTTGGGATTATATCTTCCTAGGGGAAAATAAGTCATCGGTTCATGATAATTGAGTTCATATTCAAGTCATCAACTACATGGGTAGACAAAGTTAGGAGTTCTTTAGGGTATCTTTTCAACCAAACCTTATGATTATTACCCATGGATCCTTTCGGATAACTCATGGGTGTGTTAAGAAAAATAACCTATTACCTCAATTGGGCATCCCAATATCTAGGAAGATGACAAAAATTTAACTAATTATTAACTCACCCTAATCTCTAAGATGATGAAAAGAGCATATTCTAAATCTAAATATTGTTCACCAGTGCCTTGTCACCCATATTTCTCTTTCAAGGATGATATAGGATCCAAAGGTACACTCACATCCCTCTTTCCACGACGATGTCAGAGTTTGATAATTTAGGATTTTCACCAACAAATCCATTTTCGAAATTTGGGATTTTCACCCAAAAATCCAAACCAAATCAAGAAAGAATTATTGAAACTCACAATCAATGACCTAGAATCTACATTAATAAATCACAACCCACACATATTTGCATCCTATTTCAACATAATCCTAATATAAATAGTTTAGCTACTCATGAAATTAGGGAGAAGAGGTTTATCAAAAGGGTCATTCAATGCACATAAGAAAATTGAAAGTAAGAAATTATTCAATTTAACTTCAATTTCACTAAACTCAAATTGGTAATTTAAACACAATAGTTTCCCCAATTAGTGGCATTTCCAAAGTCTTGCTATTCAATTCTCAATGTGATAAATGCCAAATAAGAAAATGTTTTTTCCTTTCAAGGAATTTGGGGTTGATAGCGCTTGACTTATACTTCAATTTTAAGTGCAAGGCGGTCGTTGTCAATACATACCAAACTTTGAGTGGCTGTCGAATCCTTGAGGAACAATGTGAATGGAGAATGGGTAAGCTCAAAATAAAAGTACTTGCTATACTTTAACCAAAGATCCAAGTAACTATTAGATTTCAAACATTTAAAAGATATGATTATTTTTGGACTATAAAGGAACAACTCGGGGCTACAAATAATTAGAGAGTAAGAAATTAGAAAAGCATCTTGGTATTATTCTTTCCTAGGGGAAATTTATGCATAGGCACATAATGATTTGGTGCAAATTCTAGTCGTTAATGATCTGGCAGTTCAAAGCTTCAAAGATTTCACTCACTGACTCTTTCGAGTCCTAACGAGTGTATCAATTAAAGCCAGTCAACACCTTATTTAGGCAACTCTATTTCTAGGATGATCCCCAAGTTATAGTAAACCTCATAATTACCCTTATGTATAAGATAATGAAAAATAGATAACTACACCCATTAACAGTCTACTATTGCCTAGGTTCCCACATCCCTCTTTCAAGGATAAGGTGGGTTTCAAAAGTTCATCCAAACCTCTCTTTCAAGGATGGTCTGAGCATTCAAGAGTTTGGATTATTCACCCACAAATCTATGTGGGTATTTTGGTCTTTCACCCAGAAATCCCAACCAATTTAATCAAGAAATAGTAGACCCATAATCAACAAACTAGAAAATTTACAAATAAATCACAACCCATAAACAATTGCTCCTTATTCAAACAGAATTACCAAAGGAAGAATGTAACGATGCAAGACTACTCCCAAGTCTCACATGGTGCTTAGAACCACAAATGATCCCAAGCTAACCCTAGTACTGGCATAACTTATGAGCAACTAAATAAAATACATAAGTATGAAAGAATTAAGCGGAAGATACATATTTTCTAAATATGATCATAACAAACTTTCTTAAAATGATTACAACTCTGATTATACAAGACAAAAATGGAATAAAATACATTAACTTCTACTAACAGGCAAGGAAGCCTCTATATTTTTGACTATAGTTAGTCGAGAAATGAGCTCCAACTATCCCTAATCAATACGACAGAATAAGGAATACAAAATGCGACTCAAACTATAACCGACTCAAGACCTTGAATCAAAAGGACATATCACCTCCTGGTTGGAATTTTCAAACTATCTGATTATGATGTGCACACTACAAGTTGTACCTACATTATTAAACAATGTAGCACATAGATGTATATGTGGATCAATACTTATCGAATGTACTATGCATCTTGGGGTGAATGCATGAGTAAAAATAATATCGCAATGTTCATATAACTTGTAAAGAATGCATGCTAATTGTAAAGGACTCACATTGGCTTGAATTGCTGAAAGTTGAAAATCATAAATTATGAATAATAAATCATAGTGTATAAATCTTGTGAACCATAACACTTAGTTAGAAAAGCTGTACATTTACTCTTTCTACTAGTTGAATAAATATAACTAATGTTAATTCTGTTTTCAAATTATGCAGGCTAAGGGTTAAAAAGACTCACCTTTATACCTGTAAATTGAAAGATGAAATTTCATAGCTAATGTCTTATGTAAAATAGTATATGAATAAAATTGGGAGCCTTTATGCTTAGTTTCTGAAAGTTGTTCTGTTATTCTATTTTAGGACTTAAGGTTAAGGGATTTTCTTCTAAAATCTTTTCTATTATTCTTTTCTTTTAGGGTGGTTCTTCTAACCTAATCAAGTGAGCTATCATAGGGTCCAACATCTAGTTCCCCTAAGGTGAAAACCTCACATTGGGGAGAGGTATCATACTATTGCCATGGTGTATAACCTAAGCTGAGTGATCACAATCTGTATTTGCATCCATATAAGAAGGAATAATCTAAATCTATATCTATATTCGCTCATAGTTCTGGGGTGTTAGACCTTGGAATCATACCCAAATCAGAGCTAAATACTACTCTTTTTAAATCAGTATGCTCATTCAAAAGGAAATCCACTTTAAAATGGGCATAAAGGTTTACAATGAAAACCAGTTATGCATCAATCTATTTTAGACTATAATCAAAACTAATCTGTGTGGATTCCGTATCTTAACTGATGATCAAAAGATCAAATATGGCTTAAAATATGAATAGATACTCATTAAAGAATGCTTAAACATTATCTTTCTTGAAAAATCATGATTTAAACTTGGGACTTCAAACCCATTCTTGAAACTCATGTCAAATCACAACAACTTCCCGCTCAATAACAATAATCTTGAAATACTTTAACAATTCTAATCAAGAAAATGAAATTCAATTCTTAATATATGAAATCAAATCACACGCATGAATTTGTGAAACTAATTATGCAATTCAACAATTAAATCACTTGTAACACTATATACTTTAACAATGATAATTGGGTATGAACCCTAAATTGAAATTCATGTAAATTCATATAAATTTAACTTTAAAAACTAGTTTTGGGTACAAGGATGAATGGAGTATCCTTGTTCATAACCCCACATACATTATTTGATTAATTGAATGTAAAATCATGAACTTTATACATGTAATGGTGTTCTTGAAGCTTCTTATTGAAGTCCTTGAATTAGGAAGTTTGGATTATTTATTTTGTTATAGAAAACTTGATGAAGTTCTAGGTATTTTTGAAGGGGATAGGGTTTTTCTGGAGATAAAAAGATGAATAACAAAGTATCTAATGCTTTTGAGGGTTGAAATTATGTATTATGGGCGGTTTTGGGTGAAGGGCATTGACCATAGTGACCCTAGACCCTTTAGGAACTGAAGCAGCATGTGAAATAGCTCTGTATCTTGTTGTATATCGTGTTGTAGACAGCAATGCTATGTGTTGCTTATTGCGTCGAGAGACTGGGGCGTCATGGTCCAATTATGTTGGCTTACTGCCTCTAACAAAAAATGCCATAACGTTTTACCCAGGTATCAAATTTAGGACAAATTGGTATCATTGGAAAGATAACTCAATTATATATAATTTGGTGGATGAGCTACAAAATTCTACATGTATAGAAAGTTATACGTGTTCAAAGTTTTCCCTTATAGAATCGAATACAAAGATTTAGCCGACTCAAAAGCTCTTAGTTCAACTTCGTTCTATGTGATTCCTATGAACATTTTTCACCTTGAAAGCACTTCAAACACGAGGATAAATATCATGACACATGAATTTACATATAAATCATGGGATTAGAGTTTACACACATAAGAACGATAGTTTGATTTCAATCTTGAAAATTTGGGGTGTTACATTATCTCCCCCTTGGAATCATTCATCCTCGAATAATGGATAGGAACCATTTTTTGAAGCATTAGTAGCATAGTATAACATAGACATGATGTGTCTTCTAACAAAGGATATAACTAAGCTAAAATATTAAAACTTTCATCATGAAATTGATTTCTGAGCTGACTTGACTTTACCTATTATAAGAAGCTGATTCATGCTGAGAGTTTAGAACTTGCTTAAATTTTTCATGATATAATCGTACATATAGAACTGCAAAGTGATAACTTATGCAAGCATGAATCATTAGACAATAAGACTAAGATCGCTTAAGGTGTATGCACTGAACACTTATGAACTTATTCTTCACCAACTAGCTGAATCTGAAACATGATGCTTTGACTGAACTAAATTCGCAATTTACATAGATGTGAATAGATTATCTCTTAGAATGGCCATACGTATGACACTTTGGATAGTAGGACTAGGTGGAAAGATGGAAAACCATAGGGACTTGTCAATCTGACTGCTAAACTGAATTGTTGGCTATACATACTGAATTATACTAGAAACTTAAGCTTAACTAGAGTATCTCCTAAACACTCTTCCTAAAGAAGTTGTAGTAACATTAGGGAACAAAGAATCTTGGGCATGATCTGCACAAGATATTTGAATAAGGAACCACAATATGGCTAAAACGTTATAACCTTGAATATAGGCCTATGACACATAAGCTAAGATAGAATTTCTAGGCCTTTGGCAATACAACTGCTAACTTTCAAACTTAGACACACTTCTAAAATACTCCCTTAACTATACTTTTCCCCTTAAATACTATTCTCATTTGATTGAACTTATAATTATCACATGGGTACATAGAACTACTCTAGACCAAAATCTAAGTTGAACTACATACACACGCCATGTTAAATCCTAACTCAAAATCATAGGGTACTACATGTAACACCATAACTGAACTGAACTATCAATGAGATAAGTGATGCGATGTGCCGCTTTACTGATGCGATATGTGATACATCGCGTTGCTCCCTACCAATGCATTTTGAGATGCGTCATGGCTATATCTAGTTGCCTCACTATTTTGACCATTCGAACAGGCCTCAAACCTCGTCCAAAAAATTCAAAACTTACCCGAGATGTGCTATCAACAACCCCTATCATGAATCAACGTACAATTTTACATTCCAAGGTTAGGAAGGTCAGAAACTAATGTGAAATCCATTCATCCCCTTATACACCAACATGATATTTAAGCCTATTATTATAAGAGCATATGAACGTCTAAGAAAACACCCATGATAGCAGCTTTCTCACATCCTCCAAACCTCTATCAGTAACAACTTCCACGCACTACTCAAAAACATACACACAAAAATTTCAACTAACTATGACATGTATCAAAGACTTAGCCTCAATATTACTTCACACATATATCCTTAGCTAAAACAAGTATACATCGATCTTTTGTCTACAAGAAACATTTAATCTCCCATCTAAACAACTGTTTATCATTACTATTTTGACAAAAGGAAAGATTTATTAAATATTCAAACATGAGAACCTGGAGCATAAATGGATACTAATCCTAACTGGACACTTTATTGAGGCTCGAGGAATGGAGTATCCTCGACATGGATTTGTTACAGTAAACAAAATGGAGGATATACATAACTAAACTCTTAATTTATCTGGTTATAAAGAGTGTAGCATAAGTACTTGGGACTTAACATACTGTCAAGCATGGGGTCATGAGTCATGAGATGCATGATATGAGTTTGGAGTTCATAAATCATAGAACATGGTCTGTACTGCTAAGTGAATGGAAATTCCCTATACTAGAAACTGGGAGAGTATATAACTCTCTATTATGTGCGTGATCATGAACTATGATCATGGAGATGACTTTTAAGGAATGAGTAGATACCATTATAACTGAAAACTTTGCACTGAGATAAGAATGGGTTGCACACCTTTCTCCTTATTGGAATGTGAGAGCTTGACTTTGTTATTTGTTCTATCATCTGCCCCTTAGCTTTAAGCCATCATTCTAGATCCGTGAACCACTTAATAAAATCTAACTGAACTTCAACTGGTTTACTCTAGAGCCCAATATAACAATACACGTAAATACTAAACTCACCCTGAAAGAATACACAAGAAAGTGTAAAACCCATGGTTAATACTTTCTTTTAAGAAACAACTCTATATTTCTATTTCCCCAATAGTCATCATCAATAACTTGAACACTTACTAACTTAGAATCTTTATGAGTATCACCATACCCTGAGTTCAGACCATATAGTCTTATTTTTCTTCGCTCAATCTTCAAGGATTTAAATTGAGATTCTAACAGTTAACTTGGATATCCCCAAACCTTTAATAAACCATACTACTTCCATCATAACCTATTAATATCATATCTCTCAACTTATATTTTTACCTAAAACATGAGAGAGATCATACCAAAAAGGCTCAACATCATCTATCCTTAAATAATCAACATAGCTATTTAGAACACAATATACTATATAACTAGCCTCTTTCCACACAGAAACTCAAGGGTACTACTAACCACTCACAACACTTAATAACCTTAGCAAAAAATGCAACCCCATATAACCTTGGGTACACCTCCACATCATACTTAATCTCAAACCAATAAACATAAATTCTTGCATTCATGATTTCAAGCCTTTCAGTTCATCTCCATATGACTAGAATCACTAACCAAGAAACCATTGCATCCACCTTAATGAACATCCACTGCTCAATCTTAGTGACTAGTTCTAGGCATGATTAACAACCCAACCTCACATACTATTCTCACTTGGAAGGTATAAAATGAGTCTCTGAAAATTGATACTCGGATACTACTTTACTAACATCAAAACTCACTACTAATACTAAGATACTAAATAACTAAATCTTTTGATATTGATAACCCAGTACTAAAGTTAAGATCAGTCCTCTCCAGCGGTTGATCTCTAAAACTGATGATACTGAAGCTGATTAACTGAATCTACTCATATTAATGACTGAGTTCTGTGTTTGGTACTATCAACTGACTGAATCTGTGATCAAACCTTTCTAATGAATGATCTCTAAATGAACTAATAATGATAAATAATTATTGTATCTAAGATCAGACCTATCTAGTGAAAGATTTCAGAATTTTTTAATAATAGAAATAATAGATTGAGTTTGAGATTAGCCCTATCTAACGGGTGATCTCTGGCTCTATTAGTACTGCTATTGATTAACATTATGTGAGACCAGTCCTATATAGCAGATGGTCCATGAATCAATGAAATAATCTAAGTTCCTTACTGAGATGGGTGACTATATTTGACAGTCCTAATTTCTAAGTTCTACTCTGAAGACTGATAGTAAAACTGCAACTATGGGTTTTCTCACTTAACCAACTTGCCCCGAATCTGATCTGGTGGGGTCCAACATGTAACCCCAACTGGAAGGCTGTCAATAGCGTGCCACAGGTAAAGACTTCTGCTATGGTCAAGACTCTGTAACGGGTGACCCTAAAAATAAAGTCAACCCTAAGGCAATATGATAGTGAAGCCTTAATCTAACGGGTGGCTCTTGGTCCTGCACAGGCCATGCAGTTCTAGAGTTCAGTGACTATTACTATCAACTCTTCCTCTTTGACAGGAAAACCGTCATCCCAGCACTCGCTCGGTGCTAGTTCCTACTCCTAAATAAAAGAAACTAAACTAATTCTTGGACTGTACTAGATTGAGCTAAATCTATTACTGATTATCTTACTTGACTGAGCTGACTGAATTTACTTTGTTCCGTTATCTGATGGAATGCTGCTGAATTCTTGTTAGATTACTGAGTTTCACTAAAGTTTGAACCAAATACTGTGTTGGATTAGACTGTTATTGAGACTAAATTGAACTAGTACTGAGATTACTGAATTATCTTAAATTCTATACTGGCTGAATTCTATTGATCATAGCACGATTGAAGTTATCTTAAGACTGACTTGTCTCTAGACACACAGCTAAATTTTTGGGTATAAATACCCCCAGGACTCGATAGCATATATAAATAAGACATCACCGCACTTGAGTATCATGACAATGGACTTTCATTCACAACACAATCAAAATGATATCTCATCAATCACTTGAATGTCATAAACATATAAATGTATAGGGAATGCATACTAATATCTCATAGTTGGTTAATAAGGAATACAAATGGATAAGAATGCATGCAAATTATCATAATATATTTACTAAGGCATTTCAACAAACGCTTGGCATGCATTAGTTATCACAAAATTGGGGATTTCATGCTTAAAATACTAAATAAGTACTATTATCTTTACTTAAGCATTCTATCAAACATATGGGGAACATGCTTCGGTTATACCAAAGATTCTATACTTAATTATAATGAATTCATCAATATCATGCAACTTGAAGAGGGTTTATCATGAACATCATACAGTTCATCACATACTTAAGACAACTCTTGAAATTGGTAGTCTAAATCATGAATTAAAACCCAACAATACAAAATCAAGAACTCTAATACACATAAATCATGAAATCTCATAAATACGTAAACGTTAAAATTTTGAAAATGATTCTTGAGCGTCTTGGGTAGAAAGAACCCAAGAATCAACATATAACATACCTTAGAAGACTCTTTCTTAAAGGTTCTTGAAGAAAATCCTTAGTCTTGTTCTTGATTTCTTGGCTAGGTTTCTTGCCCCTTTGAGAAAAACTATTTTGATTTACGGAAAAATTATGAATAATGAAGTATTTTCCTTATTTAGGTTATAAATCCCTTATATAGACTATTTTGGGGCTTTAAAAAATTATCAACTGGTCCTTGAAATTTAAAAACGGAATCAGAAAAAACCTCAATTTTACATACTGGCATGACATATCATAATCGCGTCAGCTTACTGGAAATTGGATAGTTGGGAAACCGCTTGATGGCGCGATGCGGTGGAAATCGGGTTGCCACCTTGGTTGCGAATTGGAAAGGCACCGCGACGCGGTGGAATAGTTTTGGTACACTGGAAATTGATAAAATTTAAATTAATCCTCGGTGTGATACTCCATAATCACGGAGGCTCACTGGATTTTGACGATTGCCATTTTGGCTGGCTCCGCGACGTGCTAAAGTACGACGTGGTACATTGTCTTACGAAAATGGCTCAAACTCTTCATCCGAGTGTCAGATTTAGGTGAATTTGGTATCGATGTAAAGTTTATTCAATTTTCCACGTGTCAAAAACTCAAAATCCTAAAAATTTCACATGGAATAAAATATATTCATTTTTAAAGAAAGATCATTGATGTTCTAGAGATGAATTTTAACTAGGAGAAGGGTGGGGTACTACACGACCCAAGACTAACCCCTAGTCTTCACACGGTGCTTAGGACAACAAGTGATGCCAAGTTAACCCTTGTACTAGCATAACTTGTGAGGAAATTAATAAAATACATAAGTCTAAAACAAATAAGCGAAAGATACATCTTATCTGAATATGATCAGAACAAACTATATTAAAACTCTAATTATACAAGACAAATAAGGAATCAAATACATTAACTTCTACTGATAGTCTATGAAGCCTCTATTAGTACAAACTATAGGTAGTCAGGACATGACTCCCAATTATCCCTAAATAATACGACTGAATAAAGAATGTAAAATGCTACTTGAACTATGACTGACCCAAGACCTTAAATTAAAAGGACTCATCAACTGTTGCCCAGAAGCTTTAAACTATTTGATTATGATATGCGCGATACAACTTGTACCTATATTAATAAACAATGTAGCACATAGACATAATTATAGATCAGTACTTCTAGAAAGTACTGAGTATATGGGGGTGAATGCATGAGTAAAACTAATATCTCAATGTCCATATAATTTGTAAAGAATGCATGGTAAGTGTAAATAACTCTCATTGACCTGAATAACTGAAAGCTGAAAGTCATAAATCATGAATAATAAAGCATACTGTATAAAACTTTTGAGCCATAACACTTAGTTCTAAAAATTGTACCTTTACTATTTCTACTAGTTGAATAAATATAATTGAAGTTAAACTTGTTTTCAAATCATACAGGCTAAGTGTAAAAATGACTCACCCTTATATCTAACAAGTGAAAGTTGAAATCTCATAGCTAATGTCTTATGTAAAATAATATCTAAAAAAAACTATGAGCATTTTCACTTAGTTTCTAAAAGTTATTCTGTTACTCTGTTTTATGACTTAGGGTTTAGCGATTTTCTTCTAAAAAATTTTCTATTATTTTTTTCTATTAGGGAGGTTCTTCTAACCGACATAAATCATATGATCTATAGTGGATTCCAATATCTAGTTACCCTAAGGGAAAAACCTCACGTTAGGGAGATGTGTCATACTCTTGCCAAGGAGTATAACCTGAGCTGAGTGATCACAATCTGTATTTGCATCCATATAAAAAGGAATAATCTGAATCTATATCTATATTCGCTCATAGTTCTGGGGTGTTAGACCTTGGAATCATACCCAAATTAGAGCTAAATACTACTCTTTTTAAATCAGTATGCTCATTCAAAAGGAAATCCACTTTAAAACTAGCATAAAGATTTATAATGAAAATCAGTTATACATCAATTTGTTTTAAACTTTCATAAAAAATAATCATTGTTGATTCCTTATCTTAGTTGAGGATTCAAATCTTGCTTAAAATATGAATACATACTTATCAAAGAATGCTTAAACATCATCTCTTCTGAAATATCAAGATTTAAACTTGGGGCTTCAAACCCATTCTTGAAACTCATGTGAAATCACAACAAATTCTTGCTCAATAACAATAATTTTTAAATACTTTAACTATTCTAATTAAGATAATGAAGTTCAATTCTCAATATATGAAATCAAATCACATGCATGAATTTGTGAAAGTAGTTATGCAATTCAACACTTAAATCACTTGTAACATCATATACTTCATAAATTATAATCAGGTATGGACCCTAAATTGTAATTCAAGTAAAATCATGTAAATTTAACTTTAAAATATTATTTTGGGAACAAGTATGAAAGTATTATCCTTGTTCATAACCTCATATACCTTATTTTATTAATTGGATGTAAAATGTTGAACTTTGAATCTCTAATGGTGTTCTTTAAGCTTCTTCTTGAAGACCTTGAATTAGGAATCTTATGTTCTTGCTATTCTTGAAGAAAATTTTATGTTCTTGGTAGTATTGAGGGGGATACAGTTTACTTTGAGAGAAAAAGATGAATAATAATGTATCTAATGCTTTAGGGGGCTGAAATTATGTGTTATGGATGGTTTTGGGTGAGGTGAATTGACCAAAGTGACCCTTGTCCCTGTATGAGCTGAAGCAGCATGTGAAATAGCTTTGTATTGTGCTGGCTAGTCGTGTCGCTTATCACATCGATAGACCAGTGTGTCGCATCCCAATCGCGTCGGCTTACTACCTCTCACAAAAATGTGATAACTTTTTACTCAGGTATCAGATTAAAGTGAAATTGGTATAGTTGGAAATCTAACTCAATTATCTACAATTTGCTGGGTCTTGAGCTGCAAAATTTTATGTTATTGAAAGTTATTCATGTTCAAAGTAAAACCTTGTAGAATCAAGTACAAAGATTTAGCTGAATCAAAGAATCTTAGCTCAACTTCACTCTAATTGATTTGTATGAACATTTTTCACCTCGAAAGCACTTCAAACACGATGATAAAGATCATGAAAGAAGAATTTAAATATAAATCAAGGGATTAGAGTTTACACACATAGAAAAGATAGGTAGATTTCTTGCTTTAAAATGCAGGGTGTTACAAAGAAGTATATACATATAAGATTAATAAGTAAGATATACCTAAAAATATCCATTAGTTTGATTTATTTAAAGATAAAGAGAATAAAAATTCTAAGCTTTAGGATTCAACAAATCTTCAATGGAAATTTCCAATCATCCACTTGAAATCTACTTTAATGTACTCTTCACCTACAAACTAATACAATAGTTATCTTTCTCAAAATTAGAAACTGGAATAATGGTGGAAAACTTCAAAAAAAGTCAGATCGCTTTCCAAAGAGATAGGGGTGAGCTTCTGAAGGGAATTTGGGAATCGGTTGTGTTCATTTACAAATTTCCTCCTAGGCATAATCCCGCTTCGCTGTAATCACTTACACTTTTCCATGATCACGACGACCGTGATCAACATCATAAATCGCGATCGCGGTATGTTGATCTGTCTCTACTAGCCGCGATCGTGGTAACTGAGGTTTGTTTCTGCTCTAGGTCTTCCAGCTTCACTTCTTTTCTATTTTTGATTATTTTAGCTCAAATCCACATCTTTTTGTCTCATGACCTATATGCCTGCAAAATATCAAATTAGTGCCTTTAATCATAATTTTGTCTCATTAAAACATTAAAGTCATGGTAATGTGCACGAATGTTGAGTGCAAATGACTAGTAAATTCAATCCTTATTAGGGGTCGGCTATATAAACTTATAGAATTTCCCCTAGGCATAAACCAGTAATGCCATGATCATGTCATCTTATCTGCGATTGCAACCACCGTGGCCACCATAATATTATTGCGATTGATGGCATTCGACCAAACTTAACTGGCTGCGATTGTAACCCTCAAACTACAATTACCGTAATTGAGATCATTTCCTTCTCAAGTTCTTTTAGCTTTTGAACTTCTTCTCTTTGTGATCCCTTTTAATCTCAATTCCTTTTCTTTCCTTCTCATTACTAGTATACAAGCAAAATGTGGAAATTAGTGCATTCAACTAGCAAATTTGTCTCATTCATACCTTTAAATCATAGTAGTGTGCATGTATTTGGATATAGATAAGTGGTAAATTTACCACTCTTCTAAATCCCCAACTTAAACCATTGCTTGTCCTCAAGAAAAGCTACCTCATACTCAATATGACAATGCAATTATAAGCCCATTTATACTACCAAATGTTAACAATGACTTCACACTTGATTAACACCATAAGTAGCGGTAAAACATGGGCAAAGCTAGTCTAATGACTCCCTTCGATATGAAATACAATCTCAAAGATGCAAAGGACTTTAAAGAACTACAATGCAACAATCACTAACTCTTTATAAGTGACTTGCTATCAATAAAATATCCAATAAACTAGCTTCCCTTATTTTTCGAAAGATGAAAATTTCATCCATATCAATTAGTCTACATGCCTCCTTACGAGGAGGAAATCTCACACACCAAATTATCTACGATGAAATAAGGAGATTTAAATGTGAACACTCACTCTCACAATGACTCCCTCAATTATCACAAGTACCATACCATATGTTTGCCCCTATTTTAAATAGCCTCTATAATGACTACACTTGGTTAGAGATCTTGAAGAAATTTTTAAATATTGTCACATAGGTTTTGGAAAGGGTATGATACAATTTGAGTACAAAGTAACTACACCCTCCTTGAACAACTACATCACACTATTTCACCTATCTTTTGACCATGGACCACATTATTTTTTTCCAAAATTCACACATGCCTATGTTTTGCACTTGATTTACCAAATTCGTTAAATACATTTTCTTTTGATTAATATTTTTGTACTTCATGCTATTCCTTATTTTGATTATTCCTTTCTTTTTTTTTACTTTTTCAACTTCTCTCTTTATTTAGCATCATAGGCGGATACTTACATTATCATGGCCTAAGGTCATTTCTTCTAAACTTACCACCCCCAACTTAGGCATTTGTCCTCAATCTTCATTTTCCTAGTTCAAAGATGGTAGGATTGAAAAAAGGGAAAAACTTTAAATAGTTCAAGGCTTGTAATGTGATTGCCAAGGAAAAGATTAAAGGATCAAAATAGGTAACTAAGTATACTATTCTATGTATGGGTAGGCTTTTGAGGCTAGAGTGGTCTCCTAATATTTACCAAGGAGGTCTAAGATCATTTCACCAACAAAGCATAATCATAATTATCCTTGAGAAACTAACGGGGAAAATTCTAGATAGTATAAGTATGCCTGAGAGTTATACAATTATGCTCTCCGCACTTGGCATGCAAACTTTTCAAAGAGGCTAAATTAGATTTCCTACTACAGCTAAATGGTAGTATTTTCCAATTTCTACAAGCTAAAGATTGGAGTCACAAAACTAGATAAAGTATTGTTATAAAATTGTTCATATCCATGCCCTTAGTTTTCAAAAAATATTTGGATGGAGGGGGGTGATTGGTATGCATTAGCACCACTTGCAATTTGCTATTTATAGAACCAAACCAAGTAATTGTCTCATATTTTGGCTTTGTTGAGGGAAGACCATATGGATACTAAGATTTCACCATAGGTAAGGGTGATTAAGAATCCAAAATACCTCAGGTACTTAGATTTCCCTTGTATTTATAGCTCTATTTCTACGAGTACTCAGACTTACCCTATATTCATGGCTTAAAACCCAATCAAGATTATTTTTCCCTAAGATTGTCATCATTCAGTCTATCTCAGGGAAAGGCTCGTCTGATAACATCATAATCAAGAGAAAGATAAAGAAAAAACAAAAACTAAAAAAAGTAACTATTCTATGAAATGTGGGCACCATCATAGTGCCCGAATATTATAATCAAGAAATAAAAATAAGAATCGTCCTAATCAACATCAAAACATCCAAGAATATCTCATTAATATAGACCAATTAATGATTACAGAGAGAGGCACCCCTAATTAAAAATCATGCAGTTATCTCACTGCATAATCAATAAAGCATAAAGAGAGTAAAAGGGTGGTTCCTGTAACTGTATCAAGAGATCATGTCTCTCTCAGACTCATCATCATCTCTTGCATCATTGAAACCTAACCACTAAGTTAGGATCTCGTTATCACTATCAACTCTTGAAGAAAAAAGTCTGTCTCTAGGTTTTAGGACCTCCTGAAGGACCATAACCCCCTTCCACATCTTGGTAAAGAACTTGTCTCTTTTTTTTTCTTCTTATTTATCTTTTTATGTGAATCCCTGAGCTTTTTATGAGACTCTGCCAAAGATTAATAGGTTTTCTTAAGCCTAGCAATACTAATTGTCTGCGTCCTCTGATATTCTAGGTACCTCTCATAATCAAATGGAGACACATAGAAATGTCGGGTGGAGGAACACCTTCCCAGCCCCTGAGTTAACTTGGACACTAGCTCCCTAATAGTCCTTGTCTCATCATAGATCTCATAAATCAGTCCTATTGAGGATTGCCTACATGAGTCTATGTCATCACATGTCGACTTTCTTAGTTGATCTTTCTTTTCTTAATCTTTCCCGAGGCTCTCTCGCCTCAAATCTTGAGAGGATAAATCAGGGTGTTTTATTGCACCAAAGTGTCATCAGGGCACTCATCAACCCCATCTCTCTTGCATAACTCTATAATCAAAGAAGGGATTAAGAGGGTTATACCATTGTGGTTCTTGAAATTCCTCATATCTAACATCACAAGCTAACAAATATTTAATGAAATACTGTCTAGTATACAAGTAACCATCAAGAATCTCATATCTGTAACAACAAGCATGTGTGTGCATGGAGAAACCTGGCTACAAATGAAGTGACACCAAATCCAGGCCTTAGCTATTAAATCTTTCATAGTTATACCACTCTTGGTGGACGCCCAATGAACCTTTTTTCAAGAACACAATTTCTCTACCATCCAACTCTCTAGTTCACAGGCTTTTGACTTAAATTGTGCCATATCTAGATTCAGGATCCTATATAGGTCATTTATCTATTCAGCTGCAAAGTTTACTTCCTTTCCTTATATCCTGATGACTGGGTCAAAGAGAGATACCACGCTAAGTTAGTGTATAATTCCCTTACCCATTGATAGTTTTCCTAACAAGGATTCAGGAAAAAACTCCTCCACCTAGTGGCTATTAGTCGGTCATGGAATGCCAAAAGATTTACCAGTACCTTTTACAAACATATGCCCCTCTACGGAGTATCTTTGTGTTTTAGAGATCATCGTAGTACGGGTTTTGGTAATCAGGGCCATGAAATGGGTTTGGTCATAATATCCTATAAACTTGTAAAACCTAATAACGACACAATAATATTCATAATTAATATTTTCATGCAAAAACTATGCTAGTCCAATTAAGCTTATGGGATAGTTTCTTGGTGGGTTTGGGGAAAGAATTGGATGTGTAGGAATTTTTGTCCAGGCTGAAAATTAGCTTCAGATAGGGTGATCGCCGGTCACTAAGCTGCAATTGTGGTATCTGAGGCATGACCGAACAAATTTTCAAACACTCAAATCACCTAATATCATTGAAAAATTGTGTTTCATATCATGAAATAACCTTATGCATATGAAACCTAGCCTCTAGGTTGCTTGATTATGCCCCTAGAACATGGATAAAATTAGCATTACATTTATTCAGGCATTTAATCGACCACATAGTGTGCACATACTATTTCTACCAATTTTGAACAAAATTTGGGCACTCAAGACTTCTCCATTAGTGTACACACCAACTAAAATAGATATCCAGACCAATAGACATATTTAATCAAATATTTAGAAATTTAAACACCATTTTAGGCCATTCATAAAACATTAGTTCTACGGTCTACAAATACACACAAAAAAGGATTTCAAACTACATACCAAATTGAGGAAACAAAAGGTATGCAAAGAAAAACTTGTATGCTCAAAACAAAATAAAAAATGAGTGTAATTTTAGAGAAAACTAAAAAGGGAGTGTAGGTGATATGGGGTAGACAACTAGTTTTTCAAATAGTCATGACCATAATCACAGTCCAAGTTCTACAATTGCTGCCACGCAGTTACTAAAATCACGATAGAATAGGTGCTGCATTCGTGGTAATTGAGGAAATGTTTTTTCCTTTATTTTCCCTTGTCCAGTTTACTACCCAAATATTTCACAGTTTTCCCTATTCAAACACATTCAAAACACCTTCTAGCACCATAATCTGATGGATCAATCACAAATAAAATAAAATATACTCTACTAATAAACAAGAAAGGATATGAGCCACTTTCGTGGCATTGGTGGGTTGCCTCCAACATAGTGCCTTATTTATCATCGTGACACGACGTCTTTCAATTTTCAAGTTGGATGCTTTAGGGACCCATTATTCACTTCTTTATCCACAACATCAGTAACTAACACCACTTGATGATCCACAAGTTTTTTTATTTTGCACACCCAAAAGGACACTTCATCATTATGAAATAGGAATTACATTTCACCTAGATCGAAATAAATGATATGTTTTTTGGTTGGAAGGAGTGGTCAGACAATGGTAATAGCTATCTCTTGGTAGATTGCACAATTAATTGAAACGAAGTCCACCAAAAGAATAAAGCGATACACCTTCACCAAGCTATCAAAAAAACCTCGAACAGGTTTCTTGATAGACTAGTCCACCATAAAAGCCTCGTTATTATTGGTGTAGGAGTTTCTAAACCTAGTCTCTGTTATTATGTATAGGGCATGAGATTTATTCTTGCACCAAGGTCATATAAAGGTTTTTTAAACTTAAGTGTCCCTATGATGCATTTTATTATAAAGGAACTGGGATCCTCTTTTATTTTCTCTATCGCACTAGTCATAAGAACTCTACACCCATGAGTCATTTTAATTGTGTCACCATCAACAAGTGTCTTTTTTGACATCAACTTTTTTATAAGTTTAGTGTACCCTGGTATCTCCTAAATTACCTCGACTAATAGGATATCAATTGATAGATTGTTAAGCTTAGTAAGGAATGTTTTCAATTTAGCATTATCCTCCTTCTTTTGTTCATTTGAGTGAATGGAGGGGGAACCTTAATGGAAGGCAATGGATCACTTTGTAAACCATTATTCTCAACTACCTTTGTATCTTTCACTTCATCATCCACTTCTTTACTTAGAATAGATTTTTTTTGATTCCCTTGTTGAGACATTGGAGCCTCCTAATTAGAATCATTCATATTCTTCTTCTTCACATTTTTTAGTTTTATATTGTTATCTTTTTTCAACTTCCACCACAAGATCACTGAAGGTTGTACCACTTCTAGAAACAATAGCCAACACTTGAGTATCATTTTTTGGATTCATAACGCAATCACTACGAAGACCTCCTTTTGTGTAGGATTAAGTTGAGTAGAGATTTGAAAGATTTGAGTCTCTAATTTCTTGATTAACAAGTAATGCTATACAACTATTTGGTTGATTTACGAGAAGTTGCCTTTTAATTCTCAAACCATCTTGTCTATTTCCTCTACTTTTATCAAGATCCTTGCTAACAAATCCTTAGTCTTAAATTTTTTGGGATCAAGGAATTGGGCTTTTTAGTCTGTACTCAGTCATGAGGAGGCACATATTGATCATATTCCCTTTCCTTGTCTTTCAATCACGATCTCTACCCCTATCACACCAATCTCGTTCTCTTTCATGATCTGTTAAACCTTGGTTCACACTTTTCCTTTGATAGGTCAGGCGGGAACCCTTGAGATATTAGCCAAATACTGAATTTCTTCATCAAGCCTTTTGGCCTCTGCTTCATCATAACCTTTGCATGCTGCAACATTTACCATTTTTATGGGTGTATCCATTACATATTTAGTTAGCAACTCTAATTGTGTCATTATTTTTCCATGTTTTCCTTCCTTTTTTCATCTCTCATTTTTTTCTTTTTATCAACATAGGAGGTGGTAGGTTACCCTTTAAATACCTTAATTTCTAGGGTATTCCTACCGTGGTTTTGTTTAGTTGATCTAAATTTAGTTAGAAGATTTGGAGGGATCCCTTCCTGCTTATCCAGTCACCGTAAACGATTACTAAAGGACTTGGAATACGAATGACATCAAAAAGGCCGGCTAGGACATTGCCTGAGCTTTCCATTAAATATCTCCCGTAGTTCATATAGAGATTTTACATTCAATTGACAAAAAGTAGTGATTTTGTCTCATAATTGAAAAAAATCTTAGATGGTGGCAAGTATCAGTCTAAGAATGCAATGGTAAGTTCATCCCATAATGTGATTGCCCATCCAAAATATATCAAGGCAACAATACCATCTCACTTGTTAGAGAAAATGGGAAGAGGCGCAACCATATGGACTTTTGTTATATGTGAGCAATATAGAATGGGGTAAAAACTTCTGCAAAGTTCTTCAAATACAAGTTTGGGTCCTCATGATCTTGACACCCAGAAAGACTCTTCATTTGAAACACATGCAATATAACACTCATTACTTGAAATACCCTATTCCCTTTATTAGGTAGGATACAGATAGCACTCGCACATCCAACATCAAGGAGTTGTTGATTATTATCAAGGGGACCATCAAACATCTTGGCATTCCTTGTATGGTTACGCATAATGTCATGCACACTATTGAAATTACTTAAAAATAAACCAAAAACAATAAACAAAGTAAATCAAAACCACCCCGGGTATACCCAAAGAAAAAATCAACACCATATAAGTGAAAACTTTGTTTCACTCCCCGACAATGGTTCTATTTCAACCAAGATCACCTATTCCGTAGTTTTGATATAGGACGATCGTTGTTAGTAAAGCACAACTCACACTAAGATTAAATCCTCGAGGAGTGATTCTAGTATTCAAATCCTATAGGTGTTGATAGTGTCTATGTGTATGACAATAGTGTAAACAATATAAAGTACAAGAATTAAAACAGGGGGAAGGGTTTGTTTGGAAAGTTCTTTTATCAAAATCAACTCTAACTACCAACTCAAAGTGACGATTGTGGTTACAATATCAATATGAGAAAAGTCTTGGAATTATGTCTTCTAATGAGCAGTGAATTTAACGCTCATTTCCACTTATCATTCATGCACACTACTACTATGATTGGAAGATATAAATGAGAACATTGTGATTAAATTCACTAATTTCAACATTTCATAGGAATAGAGGTGATGAGATAGGAGGATGTGGAATTGAGCTTAAAAGTAACATAGAAGAGAAGAATAGTGCACAACTAAAGGACCATGTACAAAATGAGGCCCAGTTACCATGATTACAGTCTGAAGGTCAAGATAGCAGCTAGTAAAGAAGGTCAACAACCATGATTATGTGGATCTAATGTGAAAATATATCATACGACATGAAATTTTCTTGATAAAGTTACCAAGAAAAACAATGGATGCTATACCTAGGATGCCAAAGTGCCAAAAGGATCTCCTACTACCTCCGTGGTAGACAAGGAACAAAGAAATAGGAATGAGGAAAGAGAGGAGAATATGGCAAAAATAATGAAACAATTGGTAATTTTATGAAACATGTAAATTCCACAGCTTCCAAGTCATATAACAAAGAAGAGACTAAGATGGTTGGTGAGGAGATTCTGTATTTGACAAATTATTAAGTGTAGCCCACCTATCAACGATAAGGTGGGAATCAAGATTGGTTAGACCGTGAACATGATACTTATTGGAGGGATAGAGATCGTGATTATTATTGGTATGTGCCTCTATATGAAACGGAGAAGAAAAAAATGGTAGCACCGTCGCCCCCAACAAATATAAAACTAAAGATATCCTAGAAAGGATTGTGATCAGAGCGGAAGAAAAAGACAAAATGGTACATGTAATGAAAAGTAATTTTTCACAACTTAATCACATCATGGTGTCCCACTCTACCTCCATTAATTAATTAGATACACAAATCTGGTGAATTTCCACCCAATTGAATGTTAGGACAGAGGATGGTCTTCCTAGTGACACTATTTTTAACTCAAGGAATGAAGCCCAAGTTTTAGGAACAGTCACTAGGAGTGGGAAAACCCTTGGTGATTGGTTGAAAGAAGATTCAGTTGAAAAGATTCATAAGGTTTATTTAAAAGAAGTGTCACCATAATCTCAAGAAGTAGAAGATATAAAAGAACCGTTGGAAGTTGATAAGGGGGGGGGGGGGAATGAGAAACCACAAAGTGATATGAAGCCTACAATACAAGTTACTTCCTTGTTTCCTCAAATTTTTCAATGACGAGTACGGTCATAAACTCCAAAAATTTATGGCAAAGCTTAGAAACCTCTCATGAAGAAGCTAATGTCAAAAAAAAATCCCAACGAAGGTGACACAATTGAAGTCACCTATGGTTGTAGTGCTATCATGAGAAGCAAAATTGAGAAAAAGAAAGAAGACCCCATAGCTTTTACCATCACTTCATCAATTGGAATGCATATGCTTGTCAAAGATCTATGAGACCTTAGTGTGAGTATAAACCTCATGCATTCGACCATTTACAAAATGCTCTGATTAGACACCCCAAATGTAATATCTATGAGACTTTTAATGGATGATCGGTCTATAAAGCGGTCTGTTGAGATTTTGTTTGATGTTCTAGTCAAAGTGGAAAAATTTATACTTTTGGTTAACTTCATGGTTTTAGATTCTAAAATTGACCAAAACATTTCCATCATTCTTGGTCAACATTTTTTAGCCACCGAAAAAGCCATTGCTGACTTATATTTTGGTGTAATGAGGTTTAGAGTTCATAATGATGAGGTCTCTTTTTGAGTATCAAAACAAAGAAACACCCCTTGTAACTTCAAGTGATATCAATGATTGTTGTTAAAATTGAAGAATTGAATGGAGAGGCCCCTGAGTACCCAACATAAGAAAGAAGAAAGACATCGGGCCATGACTTAAATTAAGGCACTATATGGCAGCCAACCCACGAATGCCATATGAGTGAACCGTATCATTTATTTTCATTTTTCGTAGAATAGATATTAATTTTGTCAATTGAATAACCGGTGCATTTATGGAATAATAGTTTGCGATAGATAATCTTGAGAAGGGGAAGTATGAAATTTTTGCATGCTAAACTGAATGGGGGAAAATATGTTCAAATTTGAAATAAGGTAAGCAGGGGAAAATAGGGGAGAAGAAATGGCCCCATTTACTATGATTGCGGTCACCCATATGCATGCGATCGAGAAAAAATGACGGTGATCACGGTCACATCAGTTATATAACTATTCAAACACTCATTTTCACCCAAAACCCCTTTCTGAACTTTTCTCTCTAATTAAACCTAGTGATGGCCATATTGTGTGCATTCCTATAGTATCCTTGCATCCTTCTTGCATCACTTATCTGGTAGGTTCCTCGAGTGTATGCCTTAAATATGTAAAATAAGCAATAGAATGGATGTTATAGGGAAAGCCTAAAAATATGTTTTTCATTCTTAAATACTTAAAAAAATTCTATTTGTGTGGTGTTTAACTACTATAATATGGTGTGCATATGAGTGGGGAAGTATTGAGTACCCAAATTATGCTTAAAATTGAGAAAGATAAAGACTGCACACCAAATACTTGATAGGTTACCCGTACGAGTCTTCAATAGTTGATTTTGTATTCTAGGGGCATAATCGAGTACCTAGTGGTCTTGCTCAATGCTTTTAGCGTAAATCTTTGTTATAGAACATGTTTTAAGGCTTTAACTTTGAATTTTTTGACATTAAAAAATTGAGTTGAAACTGTTCTAAGATACCGCGATCGCGATCAATAAGACTGCTATCATGGGAATGAAATTCCAACTCTAATACCTACGATTATTGTAACCTTGGCTGATTTTCTGCTTGTGTCAAAAATTTTGCACTTTTAATTTTTGCCCAAACACCACCAAGTAACCATCCAATGAGCTTTAGTGGATAACATAGAATAGTTTATTAAGAATATGTCAATGATTGATGGTGTTGTGTTATCTATTGTTTTTCAGGAGAATCTCATGGAGAAATATGACTACATCTAATTCATGGCACCCAAGTTCCACACTCACTACTATGGTGATCTTCCAAGGAAAAATTTTCTCTCGAAGAGAGGAATATGCTTCGAGAAAGAGTTAGAAAAGTTTCTGGCATTTCATGACAGGCTTGTGCCCATAGGGTGGCGGTGTTTCACCCAAGATCCTGAAACAACATCTAATTCTCATATCTTTTCTTTTCATATCATGCCTCCCAAAAAATTTAATTCTCATAGAAACTCTTTTGTACCATCTAAGGATAATGTCGATGAAGATCATACTACTTATGGAGCTCAAATCTAGTCTAGATCTCTAGCTCCTAATTGTATTAACCTACATAGAATTCCAGCAATTTAGCCTAGCCTTCCTCGAATGCCTTAAGCTGATATATCTAACATTGAGTTTTTCCAGTTTATCCATCTGCTAACCCCATTGGTGTCCTCTTATATTGAGTGTGTTGCTTTTATTTCTCCATCTTCTTAGGTCACTAGAGTTCACCAATTTATGAGGTTGAGTCCTCCGACATTGTTTGGTTCAAGGGTTGAGAAGGATCCTAAAAATTTCATTGATGAGATGGAAAATATTTTCCATGAAATGAATGCTATTAATGTGTAGCATGTGGAATTTTCTTCTTATTAGTTTAAGGATGTGGTGTATCAGTGGTATGAGGAGTTGGATTAGTCTAAGGGTGATGATGGTGAGTTTGCTTTGTGGGCTGACTTCTCTAGTGCATTTCTTGATTATTTTTTTCCTCAGGAGTTGAGAGAGGAAAAGGCTGAGGAATTTGTGCATTTGAAGCAGGGAAGGATGAAAGTAAAGGAGTATTCCTTGAAGTTCCATTAGTTGTTGCATTACGATCCTGATTTGATATCTAGCATGAGGGCTAGAATGAGGAAGTTTGCTTCTGCATTGTCTTGTGATTTGATTTTGGAGAGTAAGGCCGCCTAGGTGAACAAGGATATGCATATCTCAAGATTTGTGGTTTATATGAAATAAGCAAAAGAGGAAAAAAAAGCAAGCACAGATGAGTGAAAGACAAAACAAAAATTTTTGGTCTTTAGACCAGGGTGGAGGTTAGCAATAGAGTAGTAGAGATAGCAGGAAAGTTTAATAATATGTGAGGAAATTTTGTTTTCTATTCTACGGATAGATCCCTATATCATAATCCATCTAGTTTTCATTTATTTCAGAATAATAGTGGGTTTAATGCACAAGGTTCCCAATCTTAAGACATTTCGGCCCAGTCAGCTCCATCCTATCCCCTTTGTAATTTTTATGGTTAGGTGCAACGTGGGCTTTTTGACCATGGGAGAAATATGCATTTTAGTTGTGGTCAAATTGGTAACATGCAACGGGATTGTCTTTTTAGAGTTGCTTCTGTAGAAAATAAGATTCTTGTTGCTACTTTTTCAGCCCCTTTACCAAAGAGTGCCAATTTCTGATGGAAATCGCCTTTATACTCTTTCCACCCTCTAGGAATCTGAGGTGTCTCCTAATGTTGTTATCTGTACGTTGAAACTTTTCGTTCTTGTTGTATATTTTCTTCTTGATCCTGGGTCTACTATATCAAATGTGACATTTTATGTGGATATTTATTTGGGCTTTGGTCCTGAGTGTATTCTTGATCCCTTTTCTACATCTACCTCGGTGGGTGACACTATTATTTCTAGAAGATTTTATAGGGATTTTGCGTTATCTATCAGTGGTAGGAAGATGTTAGTGGATCTAATAGAGTTGGACATGTTAGATTTTGACGTGATTTTAGGGATGAATTGGTAGCACTAGTACTATGCGTCTCTTGATTGTCAGACCCAAAAGGTTAGTTTCTGATTCCCAAATAAGTCAGTGATTGAGTGGGAAGGTAGTTCCTTAGTGCCTATAGAAAGGTTCATTTATTATCTTACAACCCAAAAAATTGCTTCAAAGAGATGTATCTACCATTTAATGCATGTTAAGGATCCAAGATCCAAAGATCCTTCATTTAAATTGGTCCTTGTGGTTTGTGAGTTTCTCGAGGTGTTTCCTGATGATCCTAGTGTTCCTCGTGACATGGAAATTGATTTTGGGAATTATCTTATTTCAGACACTCATCCTATCTCCACCAATCCTTACAAAATAGCTCTGGCCGAGTTGATGGAACTTAAGGAACAATTGAAATATCTTTTAAATAAGGGATTTATCTGCCCTAGTGTTTATCCCTGGGGTGCTCAAGTTCTCTTCGTACGTAAGAAGGATAGTGTAACGCCTCAAGGATACCCCCTGGATGTCATATGGTGCTTAGAACCATAAGTGATCCTAAGCTAACCCATTATACATGCATAACTCGTGAGCAACTTAATATGTAACTTAAATAGGAAATAAGTAAACGAAAGATATTTCTTTAATAAATGTGTACAATACAAAATTAAAATCAAATACATTAACTTTATTTGCTATCTATGAAGTCTCTAATAATACTGACTATAGGCAGTCAAGACATGGCCCCCAACTATCCCTAATCAATATGACTTAGTAAAATAAAAAAAATACTACTAGAACTAGAGTTGACTCGAGTCCTCGAATCAAAGGAACTCTTCACCTCCTAACTGGAAGCTGCGAACTGTCTGATTATGATGTGCTACAACTAGTACCTACATCATGGGACAATGTAGCACCTAGACACATATGTGGGTCAGTACTTCTAGAATGTATTGAGTATGCGTGGTGAATGCATAAGTAAAAGAATAACTGAATATTCATATAAAGCATTCCATAATACATGCTAAGGGTAAATGATTCACGTTGAGCTTGAATAATACAAAGGCTGCAAAATCATAAAGATGAGTAATAAAGCATAAGTATAAACTTTGTTAGCCATAAAACATAGTTCTAAAAGATTTACTTTTACTCTTTATTTTGGGAAGTTCTTCTAACTGACATAAATCATGTGATCTATAGTGGAGTCCAAAGTCGTACCCACGTTGCAGAGAGCTGTCCTATCCTTGCCATCGGAATAGGACCTTAACTTATATGATCATAATACTTAACCCACTATGGTCACTTAAACCTATAGTGGCACATAGTTCTAGGTCATGTGACCTTGGACTCATACCCAACTCGATGCTAAATACTACTCCCATATTACTTTTGTGCACATACTTCAGGAAATCCACCTTAAAAATGGCATAAGGGTTTATTGAATGAAAACTAGTTATGTTTCTCTTTTCTTTAATTCAAACTCAAGATGGACAAATGTGGACTCCATATCATATCTTAGGATCAAATGATCAATATTTCCTTAAATCTTTGTATAAAACCATCAAAGAATATTAAGATCATAGTCTTCTTGAAATATAAAAACTCAAATGTAGGACTTATAATGTAAGCTTAAATTTTTAGAATTTCATAACAATATTTCACGCTCAATAATCATCTTGAAATACTTCAATAATTTCAGTCATGATAAGGAAATCAAAATCACAATCTGAATCTTATAAATCAAAACACGAGCATATGTAACCTTGATCCACTTAAAGACTTTTAATCTCATACTTTATGTCATATAACTTGTAACATAATATCATGCTTAAAGTTCATTTGACGATCTTTGATCAATATTCAACTTAAACTCATGATAAAAAAATCATAATAGAGAATCTTTTAGTCAAAACATAAATAAATGAGAATAAATATGCATTTTATAAATCCACAAACTCAAAACAAGATAGATTGGGTATGAACCCTAATTTCAAATTAGGAATTCTTTACTTAAAATAATTTTTGGTAACAATGATGAAAGAGTATCCTTGTTCAAAAACATATGTACCTTAATTTTTCAAACCTTGTGGAGAAAGTCCGAATCTTGGGACTTGAACGATGAACTTATGAAGGAAACCCTATTCTAGATGTTTCTTGAACTTGTAAGCTTGAATTCTTGGGTTCTTGGGAAGAGAAAGCTTGAATTTCTTTTTCTTGGGAAGAAACTCTAATCTTATTATTCATGAGAGTGGAGAGGATTAATGACATCTAAAACTGATAAGTAATATGTAATAACGCCTAATGATTCTTTAAGTCGTGGGAGGGGTAGGATTTGAAGTAAGGAAAAGACCAAAATATCCCTACAAAACTAAATCAAAATTGCTGAAATTTCTTTAGTTGATGACTTGGCTGATGGCTTGTCAACTGGTTGATAGTCTATCAGCCTACTCATCAACTCCATCAGAGTTACTACCTAAGGTTGATGACTTTGGCTGATGTCTTATCAATTGGTTGATAGCCTATCAGCCTAGTCTTCACGTTCTTTAATGATTCTTCCTAAGGTTGTGACTTTGTTTATGGTTTGTCAGCTGGTTGATAGCCTATCATCCTGGTCGTCACCTTGATTATAGCTGGATATGCTAAGGTAAAATGGGTACAATATCCCACTCTGTTGTAGGATTAAGGTAAAACCAGATGCATTGGAAATAAAACTAGAGGACCGTTCATTTGATATATAGTAGGACACTAATTCATTATATTCCAGGAGATACAATCGTTTAAAGTTCACCCCTTGTAAAATCTGATACTAAAACTCCATCGATGAAAGTGTTCTTAACTCGAATTTGCTCAAAGTGCTTCTTATGACCATGATTCTCATCGAAAATAATTTATACACAAGGTGAATGGTCATGAAACTGAATTATGGATTGACATAATAATATTTGTGGACTTTATATGATGGATAGTTGGAAACATATATAGGAACTTGTGCTGCATTATAATATCTCCCCCTTGGAATCATTCAGTCTCTATTTATTGATAGGAACTTATTGAAAAATTTGAATTATTGAATGATGTGGACATGACATGTCTTGTAATGAAGGATATAGTTTATCTAAAAAATTATAACTTTTATCATTAAACTGATTTTTGAGCTGACTTGACTTTATTAAAGATAAGGAGCTGATTCACGCTGAGAGTTTAGAACTCACTTAAAATGTTCTTGATACAATCATAGATATAGAACTGTGAAGTGATAACTGATGCAATAAAATTCCAACAATACTAATGATGGAATAAAGAATGAAACTTTTCATTAAAGATTATCCCTCAACAAAGCACGTGTAGGATTTAGAGGAAAAAGGTCTTCATAGCATCGCCAAATACATTATGTAAGTAGGAATCATAAAATAATGAGACCTAGGTCGTACAATGGGTATTACACTATCTAAGCTGGAATACTTGGAAAATAGAGATCATTCACTGAACACTTATTAACTTAATCATGACTACATAGCTGAATCTGACACGAGATGCCTGAACTGAACTGAATTCGCAACTTACATGTATGTGAACAAATTACCTCGTGGAATAGCCATATTCATGAAACTTTGGATAGTAAGACTAGTTTGAAAGATCGAAAACCCTAGGAACTTGTCTGTATGACTGCTAAACTGAATTGCTGGCTATACATACTGAATTATAATAAAATCTTGTACTCAACTGGAGTATTTCTTCAACACTCTTTCTAATTAGTTCTAATAACATTAGGGAGCAAAGAACTTCGGCATGATATTAATAATATATATGAATAAGGAATCTCAATATGGTTACAACTCTATAACCATTGAATAAAGGCCTATAAAACATAAGCTATGGTAGAATTAATTTGTCTTACGCATTACTACTGCTTACTTTCAAGCATAGCAATATTTCTAAAGTACTCCCCCAACCATAAATTTCCCCTTAAATACCATGATCATTTGATTCACCTCTCTCTTCTCACACGGGAACATATAACTACTCTATCCAAAATCTTAGTTGAACTACATGCTCTCTCCATGTTAAAGCCTAACTCCAAATCACAAGGTACTACACATAACACCATAACACTACTATGAACCATGAATTCAAAACTCTATGAATTTTTACAGCTATCATCTTAAGAATAATTCTTCTTACCACTTTAAAAATAAAATTCAACCTCTTACTAGGAATTCACTAATGCACAATGCACCCATCATTTTATATACCAACATGACATTAAAGCCTATCATTATAACCACACATGAACTTCTAGGAAAACAACCCACCAAAGAATCTTTCCCAAATTATCTAATACATATATCAATAACAACTTCCATGCATTATCCCCAAGAAAACTCACGCAAATTATTTTTACAACTAACCATGACGTATACCAAAATCTTGGCCTCAATCATCCTTCAAACTTAAAGCCTTAGATAAAAAAATCATGCGACAATCTTTCCTAATAAGAAATATTTACTGTCTCCCATCCAAATAATTGTTCAACACCACTATCATCTCACCCTTAGATTAAAGCCAACCTTCTAAGCTTATGGATCTATTTCATATCTCTAGGACTGAGCCATAATTTCATCATTCTAATGTTCTACAGAAAAATTCTCAACTCATGCGAATGAACTATATTTAAAATATACTAACTTCATCCTTGGACAATCCATTCATATATACCATCCTTAAGATGCTCTATCTTTAATTATCATCATGATAGACTTACACTCTCTCCCGTAAGCATACTTTCTTTAATAAACACATAAACTTTATCATATTTCTAAACTTATATTTTTCCCTAAACCACAAGAATAAAAATCATGCCAAAAGACTCAACATCATCTATCCATAAACCCTTAACATAGCTATTAAGAACACATATACTATTTAACTAGACTTCTTCTCATTTAGCAACTCAAGGGTACTACTAACCACACACAACCTTTACTAATCTTGGAAAATAATGCAAACCTATATCACCTTAACTACACTTCTAAATCATACCTACAACATCATACTTAACTACGGAAAATGAACTTAAACACTTGAATACACTGTCCTAGCCTACTAGATCACTTCCATATAACTAGCATCACTAACCAAGCAATCATTATTTACGCCTTGATGACCATCCACTTTTCAAACTTAATGTCTAGTGCTGGGCATGATTAAAAACACAACCTCACATACTATTCTCGCTTGAAATCTATAACGTACACAACAAGAAATACTAATCCATTAGAACTTCACAACAATAAGAATTACTCATAATAATACGATAAATGTTATGAAAATCTGATAGAACATCCTCCTTCAACACATTACTATAATTTACCCATCTAGACACATAAATTACTTTCATAGCTCTATAAGTCTCAACTAAACTCCCATTTTTTTGCAACCTCACCGGAAGACTAAATTAACAATACTCAACCACTAAATACTTTCATTAATAAGCTATACTTTTCTAACAAAATAAATACCATTAATAAATATTTTTCTACTTCAACCAAACAACAATTAACCTTAACTAATAACATCTTCTATACCTTCCAGCAAGGAACTTGTACCACATTCATTACCCCTAAGCTAAAAAATATGGACATATAACATCGCTACTAACTCAACTGTATGAAAAAGTTCATCTATATACATTCGATCAATCGCCATTAACACCTTTCTTGTCACTACACTTCTAAACCTATACTTCCAACTATAAGAAGGTTCTACTACTTATAAATCATAACACTCAACGTCATAATATCACTTGAATGTAAACTCTATTTAACAACCTAGATTCATACTATCTCCATTCATGAGCACTGTTCGGATAAAAGCGGTTAATGAGAAATCTGTCTACAAAACATATTTTGTCTTAATGGCCCAACTCCTATGGATGAGGACGTAAGATTTTAACTTAAGGGACTTATAACACCATAGAAAGCTCCTCTCAATCCCATTGTGTGTCTTCTAAAGTTACTAATAGTAAATCTGAGAGCTTTGTCTTGGAGGAAATTGGAATCTAGTACTTATGTTATCTCAAAAAGTCATAGATGGATAATAATGGAGTAACACACCAATCAATTGAAATTTCTACAATAACAACTTTACTCCAAGATCTAGAGTATGAAAGAAAGGAGCCATTTCTTAAATGCACTACCTCTCAAAGAAATATACAAACGTCACCTTTCCATTCTGCAAGACTCTACTAGATACAACTTCATAGACATCCTTGGACACTTGAACTCTATGCTCTGATACCAAGTTTGTAATAACCGAATACTACCTACTGGACATCACACGGTGCTTAGAAACATAAGCGATACTAAGCTAGCCCATGATACTTTAATAACTCATGAGCAACTGAATATATTACTTATATCTAAAAGAAGTAGGCAAAAGAAATTTCTTTAATAAATGTGTACAATACAAAACTGAAATCAAATACTTCAACTCTATTAACTATCTATGAAGCCTCTACTAATACAAACTATAGGTAGCCGGGACATGACCCCCAGCTATCCCTAATTAATATGATTTAGTGAAATAAAAAAATTCCTGTAGAACTAGAGTTGACTCTTCTCTTGGAATCAAAAGAACTCTTCACCTGCTAACTGGAAGCTGCAAACTATCTGATCATGATATGCTACAACTAGTACCTATATTATGAGATAATATGGCACATAGACATATATGTGGGCTAGTACTTCTGGAAATTTCAGAGTATGTAGGGGTGAATCCATAACTAAAAAAATAATTAAATATCCTTATAAAACTTTCAAAAATCATATCAAGTGTAAATGACTCACCTTGATCTTGAATAAAACAAAGGCTGCAAAATTATAAAGATGAGTAATAAAACTTAAGTTTAAACTTTGTGTGCCATAAAACTTAGTTCTAAAAACTTTACTTTTTCTCTTTCTTTTGTGATGTTCTTCTAAACAACATAAACCCTGTGAGCTATCATGGAGTCAAATGTCTTACCCATATTGGGAAGAGCTGTCCTACCCTTGCCATCAGAATACTACCTTAACTTAAGTGATCACTATAGTTAACCCACTATGAGAACTTAAACCTATGGTGGCACATAGTTTTGGGTCATGTGACCTTAGACTCTTACCCAACTTAGTGCTAAATACTATACCCATATTATTTATATGCCCATACTTTAGGAAATTCACCTTAAAATAACATAAGGGTTTATAGAATGAAAACCACTTATGCTTCCCTTTTCTTTAATTCAAACTCAAGATAAACAAATGTTGATTCCATATCTTATCTTAGGAACTAAAGATCAATCTTTCTTTAATTCTTTGAATAAAACCATTAAAGAAGCTTAAGATCGTAGTCTTCTTGATATCTCAAAACTTATACATGTGACTTATAATGTAAGCTCGAATTCTTAGAATTTCTTAATAATATTTCATACGCAATAATCTTCTTGAAATATCATGCTTAAAACTCTATTGACAATCTTTTATCCATATTCAAATCAAACTCATGATATACAAAGAATAATAGAGAATCTTTAAGTCAAAACATAAATAAATTAGAATAAATATGAACTTTTATACTTGAATCATTTTATAAATCCATCAGCTAAAATAAAGATAGATTGGGTATGAAACCTAATCTCAAATCATGAAATATTAACTTTAAAATAAGTTTTGGTGCAAATATGAAAGAGTATCCTTGATAATTACCCCATATACCTTAATTTTTCTTAACATGAAGAGAAAGTCTGAATCTTTGGGCTTGAATGATAAACATGTAAAGGAAACCCTATTCTATATATTTCTTGAAGATTTTCTTAAACTTATAAGCTTGAATTATTTGATTCTTGGGTTGTGAAAATTGAATTTCTTGTTCTTGGGAAGAAACCATAGTCTTATTGTTCTTGAGAGTGGAAAGGATTAATAGCATCTGAAATTTATAAGTAATGAGTAAAAACCCTAATGATGCTTTAAGTCATGGGAGAAACCAGATGCATTGGAAATAATACTCGAAGGCCTTTAATTTGATATATGGTAGGAAATATGAATCATTATATTCCAGGAGATACACTCGTTTAAAGTTGACCCCTCATAAAATTTGATACCAAAACTCCATCAATGAAAGTGTTCTCAAATCGAATTTGCTCTAAGAGATTCCAATGACCATGATTTGAATAAAAAATACTTTATACACAAGTTTAATGGTCATGAAATAGAATTATGACTTGACATAATAACTTAGGTTCCTTTAACATATGATAGATAGTTGGAAACCTATCTAGAAACTTGTGGGGTATTACAGATAGCTCCCTTAAGATTGGTACAGATTACCCCTAATTGAATAAGGTTACTATAAATTATATGTACCCTCTTCCTAGGATTAGTGATCTATTTGACCAACCTCATGGAGATAAGTACTTTTCCAGGATTAATCTTCTATTGGGTTACCACCAATTGAAGATTAGTTAGGTAGATATCCCTAAGACTATTTTTCCTACTTCGTATGGTCATTTTTATTTTTGGGTGATCTCCTTTGGTTTGACTAATGCCTCAAAGTTTGTCATTGTGGTTATTAATGATATTCTAAAATATTTGAAGAGTGAGGAAGATCATGTCAATCACTTCCGGATAGTGTTACAGACCCTTAAGGAACAACGACTGTATGATAAATTCTCTAAGTGCAAGTTTTGTATAAATGTTGTGACTTTTCTAGGTCATGTTATTTCAAGTAAAGCTATACTTATGGATCCACAAAAAGTTGTGGTGGTTAAGATGTGGCTTAGATCAACGACTCCATGTAATTGTTAGAGCTTCTTTCGTTTAGTTAGTTATTATAGAAGATTTATGGAAAGCTTTTGTTCTATTGCTGCCACATTAACTAAGCAGACTCAAAAGAAATGTAAGTTTATATGGTCGGACGCTTATGGGGGTAGTTTCGTGAAGTTGAAATATAAGTTATCTTCAACTCCAATTTTGACCCTACCCAAGGATACAAATGGTTTTGTTGTTTATTGTGATGTGACTCGGGTGGGACTTGGTTGTGTGTTTATATGGCATTGAAAGATCGTTGCATATGCTTTGAGAAAGTTAAAGTTTCATGAAAGTAACTATCCGACACATAATTTTGAGTTGTTGGTTGTGACCTTTTCTGTGAAGAATTGGAGTCATAAATTGTACGTTGTTCATGTTGGCATCTTATTAGACCATAAGAGTTTACAATATGTGTTCACACCGAAGGAGTTAAATCTCGGGCAAAGAAGGTGGCTTGAGTTGCTCTAGAAAAGTCACTTAGAGGATGTCAATATGTTGACATCTTATCAGACCATAAGAGTTTACAATATGTGTTCACACAGAAGGACATCTTATTTTGATGTGACCCCTAGCATGAAATAAGCTTAAGGAATGTGAAAACATGTCTTTAACCAATGACCAATGAATTTCCAAACAACTGGCCAACATCACCCAATATCCATAGTAATGCAAACAAATTATTCAAAAATGAGAAATGAAACCAATGTTGGTCGGGACATGTCACAGACACTGACAGATGACAATGAGAATGAAAATGGTAATATTAATGATAAAGAAAACATCTATCAACTCAGATCAAAGAATGAAAGATGGTGAAATGCCTAACCATTTCGGTGGATAGAAGCTCACCACGTTATTATAACGCAACAAACCAATCGATCGACCTAACTCTGCGCAAGAAAAGTAGAAGTAGGTCCAGTCCCTGCATTGCATGGTGATACAACATCCGGATATGGTTAGTAGGGTGAACACTAGCATGTAACTCGAGGATAAAAATTACATAATTCCATGCTCAACAGTTCCAACTCATTAAAAACCAATGCACATAATCAAATTCATATACATATAAATATACATATATATATATCACATGTTTGGATCGAAAACAAGGCATAACATGCTCATTAAAACTTTAGCCTACATTGAGTAGCTCAACAATCATAACATACAAAGGCACCCATGGCTATATGGGCCCAGCTCTCCCCCTGTTGGTAAAGCCCTAATTTATATGGCCACACTAAACAGAGGGTATACATATGCACTATGGGGGAGTCAAAACTCTCGACATATTAAGGTGACACGAGCACCAAATCATGTAATAATATGTGGGAAAATTGAACCTCTTAATTAATTTATAATAATAAAGAGGACTCAAAACACCCAGTCATATAGATCCCCACGTCTGCAACCGCGATTTCCAGTATTTTTCCTTTAAGCCCCAACTTTCATGATTCAAATATACAACCCTTATTAAAGCCAAACTAAAAAAAGTATCACACATTCCCATTCATTGAACCACATTAGACATTAAGGCACATATTGTTGGTACCATCTTACCAACTACACTTGCAAAATAACAATGAAATGCAAAATAATTACATTACTTGGGGGAATTAATAACCCGTTTGGTTCAATTATACATTACCTTAGGGAATTACACAACCCCATAAGGTTAATTTAAAAATTAATGAGCAATAATTCGAGGATAATACAAATTCCCACATTTTTCATACCTAAAACCACTTTCACAATATGAGGTTGATGTCATAACCACTAATAAAGTCACAAGTTTGGGAAAATCACAACTCCTTAGTTCATTCACCAAACCCAGGCACCCACAAGTGCAAAACCATAATTAAAAAATGAATAATCATATGACCATGGGAAAACGTTGTTCAACAATAACGATTAAAAACCCTCAACCCTTGATTTCAAACAAACATAAATATCTCCTGAACAGTACTTTAAAATATATGCTTTTTACAAATTAACATGGAGGGAAGAGTAATATGCCTGAAATACCAAGTTTTATGGAAGGAATTAAACCTTTCAGCCCTAGGATGACCTACTTCTTAGAAACCCTAAGTATGGCTGCTTAATAAAATTTGAGAGAGCCTTTTGAGGTGTTTGAGTATGTTAAGGATAAAATATAATCCCCAAAAGTGCTTTATGGACGTGGGGTATTCATTGGGCCATTAAATTAAAATTTGATTTTTAGTCCCCAATGAGTATGGGTAACTATATGACTCATAATAATTCATTACGACTCATCTCAAGGAATCATAGTCAACATTGAACCACTAAGGCCTCATACTGGTCATGCTATGATTCATACCACCAAATCATAACCACACATAATGACTCGTAGCCACTTCTCACACTCAAGACATCAACCATTTGGGAACACAATGGACACCCTGTGATTGGTACAGAACAACTCATCAAGAGTCTTTATGACTCATGGCTTTAAGTTGTAATGAAGATAGTGTATTGGGCAAAACTTTAGACACCTTAAGATATGGTCCTTAAAATCTGTAAGAAGTTTGGATGACTAATTGAGAAAAACTCATACCAAGAGTAGAAAACTAAGCCACTTGTTCTGATTAAGTCATGATAGAGTCCCTATGGCCCATCATTACTCCGTATGATTTATCTGGGGAGTCATAGTCAAGACAGTGAGGATAACATTTGAGAAAATTTTCAAGGACCACCAACCCAAGGCGTTTCATACTCCCTCTTTTGGATCATTCATACTTTAATGATATGACAAGGCATTTATTAGAATGATTTAACTCCACATACCACTACTCTTACAAAGATAGAAAACAAAGATGCTAAGTAATACACATACCTCAAGCATGAATAGTAAGAATAGGAAATAGATATAGTTACTTGGACTTCATTTCCTCTTTGGCTTCCCAAGTAGATTCCTAGATATTTTGGTTCATCCAAAGAACCTCTACTGAAGCAACATCCTTTGTCCATAACTGAAGGACTTTCCACTACTAAATCTCAACTTAGACCTCCTCGTAGGACAAAAAACCTTAAATACACACCTCTTATATAGGAAAACTATCGAAAAATAACCCACTTACCTCCTCAATATTTAAACATGAAATGCATGGTCTATAGAGCTCATGCTGGAAGGAAATTCCAACTCATATACAACATTACCAACCTTCTTCATAATCAAGTACGGACCGACATAACTAGGGATGAGCTTCTGCTTCTTGCCAAACCGCATCACTTCCATCATCAGAGACACATTCAAGAATACCCAGTCACTAACACTAAACTCTAACTCCCTTTGCCTCATACTTGCGTAGGACTTTTGGTGACTTTGGGCGGCTTTAAGTCAATCCCAAATCATCTTCACCTTCTCCATGTCTTGATTAACCAAATCAGGGCCAAAAAACTTGTTCTCAGAAACCTCAAACCAAACAATATGAGATCTACACCTTCTACCATATAAGGCCTCGAACGAAGCAATACCAATGCTAGAGTAATAACTATTGTTGTAGGCAAATTCTATGATAAATAAGGGGTCAAATCAACTACTCAAAAAATAAAAAACACAAGCTCAAAGCATGTCTTCAAAGGACTATATTGTCCTTTCCGCTTGCCCATCCATCTACAATTTGAATACAGTACTAAGGCTCACCTTAGTCCCTAGAAGTACTGGAATGACCTCTAAAAGTAAGATAAGAATCGGGTACCCCTATTAGATATAATGGAGACTAGAGTACCATGCAACTGCACGATCTTCTCAATGAACAACTTAGCATAATTCTTAGAAGAGTAATTATTCCTTACTGTCAAAAAGTGGGCATACTTAGTCATCTTATCCATGATGACTCAAATCAATTCAAAATGCAAGAGAGACCGTGGAAGACCCATAACATAATCCATATTAATAATCTCTCATTTGCACAAAGGTAGCTCAATCTCTTGAGTCAGTTGACTGGGCCTCAAGAACTCTACCTTTACTTGCTGACATACCATGAATGTAGCTAGAAAATTAACCACATCCTTCTTAGTATTATTCCACCAAGAAATCTACTTAAGATCCTGATACATCTTTGTCAAACCAGGATGAATTGTCTAACATGACTTATAAGCTTCAACCTAAATCCTTCTCCGCAACGCATCAACCTCGAGAACACATAAGCTACCTTGGTACCTCAAGATGCCACTACAACTTATCTCAAAAATCATCACCTTTTGCCTACCCACATCATCCTTAATTTTAGTCAAAATGGGATCTAAAATCTACTTCTTCTACACCTCAACACCAAGATATGATTTTGCCACCACTTGGACAATCACACTACAATTCTTAAAATCTAAGAGACAAACTTTATGATTAGCCAAACGATGAATGTCCTTCACTAAGTCTTGCTTCTCATCATCCACATGAGACAAACTTCCCACAGAGAAGTTCTCAATGTCGGTTGGAGTCATGGGCCTAGGTCACTTCTAAACCACTGCAACCTTTTTTGTATCCACCATAATCCCTTCACTAGAAATAACATGACCCAGATATGTCACAATATTTAACAAGAACTCACACTTAGAGAATTTCACTTACAATCACTACTCTTTAAAGGTTTTCAACACAAGGTAAAGGCTGTCGACATGATTTGCCTCTCTCTTAGATTACACCAAAATATCATCAATATAGACAATCACAAACAAATCCAAGAACTGATCGAAAACCTAATCATGAGGTCCATAAATATTATTGGGGCATTGGCCAAACCAAATGACATCACAAACACTCAAAATAAACATACCGAGTTTGGAAAGTAGTCCTAGGGATATCCACCTCCATAATCTTTAACTGATGGTAACCTGAGTGAAAATCAATCAACGCAAAGAACATAGCACCCTAAAGCTAACTGCACCAATCATTAATCCTAAGAAGAAGGTACTTATTCTTCATGGACACCTTATTTAATTGGTAGTAATCAATATACATTCGATGAGAACCATCCTTTTTATGCACTAAAAGAATAGGAATACTCCACAGAGACATACTAGGGAAGATAAAACTCTTCCCAAAAAGATCTTTTAAATTCTACTTGAGTTCCTTCAATTAAACAAGAGCCATTCTATAAGGAGTAATAGAAACAAGATGAGTGTTCAAAAAAAGATCAATCCCAAAATTAATTTCCCTATCTGGAGGAATACAAAGAAGATCATAGCAAAACACCTCAAGAAATTCACATACCACAGGGAAAGTCTACAAAGAAGGACCTTTAAATCATTAATCTTTAACATGCACTAAGTGATAAAGCACACCTTTAAAACAAATTTTTGGGCTTTAAGATATGAGATGAACCTTCCCTTAGGTACTAGAGAACTACCTTCCAATTTGATCACTGGCTCATTAGGGAAATAGAAACTGACCCTTTAGGTTTGTCAATAAAGAGATGCATAGGACTGATATCACATCAAAGTCTAACATTTACACCTCTATTAGATCCACAAAGGTCTACCTACAAAGGACCGATATCACATAGCCCTTATAGACTCTTCTAGAAATAATCGAATCACCCATTAGGGTGAACATAGAGAAAGGGTCAAGAATACAATCATGATCGAAACAAAAATTTATAGCCACTCAAGTGGTCAGATAGGTGAGAGTAGACTCTAGATAAAGTAGACAATATACATCACGAGAAAAGAGTTTGAGCAAATTAGATCAACATCAAGAGATATATCAAATTCCTGGCGAGTAAAAACAGCGTACAGACGGTTATGACAAGTATCGGAGCTAGAAGCAAAAGCAGCACCCTTTGGTGCGGGAGAAAATAAAGTGGCAAGATGAACCCAGAAGCAACCTTAGAAAGATAATCACTTTAAATATGACAAATTTAATCATATTTAAAGCACTTATTCCTCCCTTTTCCACAAACAGCACGATGCTGTTGACCTTAAAATTTACATGGAGGATACAATGGAGCTAACTGAGCCTCACTATCCTATGAATGGACTGCAGGTACTCTAAACCCACAATCATAATGAGAATATCAATCTCCCATTGGATTTAGTTAAGGAGCACTAGCCGTAGAGTAGGAACGAGAATTGCCCAACATCTTCTTAGACCATATTCTACCATCTCTACCACTTTGCAATTGACCTCCACCCTGATCTGAATAGAAAAATTCTTGTTGTACCTTTTACTTATCTCTACTTGTTTTTTATTTTTGTATTTCACTTATTAAATATACACCACGAGTATGGAATTTTCCATATCCTTATTCGACAAGGCAACCTTTTTCTCTAAGATCAACTCACGGCACAACCCAAACCAAACTTTCTTATTCTAGACTACATACTAAAGACCAATTTAGGAGCATAATGTGATAGTTGATGAAACTTCAAGGCGTACTCCTATACTGACATCCTACCTTATTTTAAATTCACAAAATCTTCATCCTTAGCCTCTCTTAACTCCTGAGGAAAGAAGTGATCAAGAAAAGCACTTGAAATATTACCTAATAATGCGGACTCCGCATCGTTAGCGCTACACTATTTCCTCTTTTCATACCATTGGTATGCCATATTATTCAACTAATAAGTTATAAACTCTACCCCTTCCACACCAGTAGCATGTATCACCAAAAAGATCTTTTCTATCTTATCATTGAAAAAAGATGGACACTACCTCATGAATTGGCAAATATAGTGGCCTTAGATAATGTAGCAACAAAAACAACATGCTCAGTCTGAGAGGCCACCAACTAGGTAATTAAATGAATTAATTGGCAAAACGTAACATTAGATATGCTCGACTGGGGTGCCTGAGGAGGGATAGGGGAACCGATGGAGTTCCTATAGGGAAATTAGAAACAACAACCCTAAACTAGGCTTGAACTGCCAGAGTTGGATGAAGTCCATCCATATTGTCTTCATATGGGATAGAAGGGTTTTCATGAGCATAAAATATTCTCGAAGGCATGACCTAAAAAATAAAGAAACGGGAATTAGATGAGATTCTATAACTTTGACTCTAGAACTTAAAATAGAACAAAAAGAAGCAAAAACCTTCCTAAATGCCTCGTAGTCTCCCGCTTATAAGTGTGGTGCACTACATACCCATAAATAAGACTCTACTTCACACAACTTTGTTGGACACCTAATGACAGTAAACCTCATCTTTGATTCCATACTTATCATGACCTGAAGTAGGGCCTGGCCGTGACTGGTATGTCAAGTCCCACGTACACAGGAGATCACCACTATTCCTAACTAAACCAAACACAATATCCCCTAATGTCGAATAAATTCCGAACATACAACAAGATAGCATGCAACAAGATTAAAAGAAGTTGAAAATTTTCTAAAACCAGCAACCGATAATCGACCATATAATGTACCAACATCACTCAATATCCACAGTAATCTAAACAAAGACTTCTAACACAAGAACCAAAACCAGTCTTGGTCGGGATATATCCCCAACTCAGAGGGATGAAATGAGAATAAAAATATCAATGTTAAAGGTAATGAAAGTATCTATCATCTCAAATCTAAGAATGAAATTTGGTGAAATTCTTACGCTTTTTGAGGGATGGAATCTCACCCCTTCACCTCAAAATAATGAACTTAGTTGACCAACCTAAATTTGCACAGGAAAAATAGAAGTAGCTTTGGTGCCTACATGTCTTGGAGATGGCATGGAGATATAGTGTTCAAAAATAGATAGTAGGGTGAGTATTAGAATTTAACTCAGGGATAAGGATAACACAATGCCATGATCAACAGTTCAAAATCATTTAAAACCAATACATATAATCAAATACATATAAATATATATATATATTACATACCAAGATATGGATAAGGCTTAACATACGCATTACAACTTTAGCCAAGATTATGTAGTTCAACTATCATACTATATAAATGTAGCCAAAAACAATATGGTCCCAACTCTCTTCCAATTGGTAGGGCCCCAGTGCGTGAGAATGTGTGTGTCTGTATGAACTAGAGGTTATACATATGTAATATGTGGGACTCAAATCACTCGGTATATTATGTTCACACGAACACCAACTTTTGTAATAAGATGTACGAGACATGAATCTCTAAAAAAATTTATTATAATAAAAGGGACTCAAACCACCCGATCATATAAACCCCTATCGGCAACTGCGGTTTTCAGTATTGGTCCTTTAAGACCTAAACTTTCACGACTTAGCTACGTAACCCTCATTAAAGACCAATTAAAATAAGTATCACACATTCCTATTTATTTTACCACACTACACATTAAGGCGTACATTGTTGGTATCACCATACTATCTACACTTGCCAGGTAACAACAACATGCCAAAGAATTACATTACTTGGGAGAATTCACAACCCCCTTGATTTAATTATAGATTAGCTTAGGGAATCATACAATCCCGTAAGGTTCAATTCAAAATCATAATGCAATAGTTTGAGGCCAAACCAAATTCCCATATTTTCTCATAGCTAAAAACCAATTTCACGATATGGAATTGGGGTTATAACTACTTAAAAAGTCATAAGTTTAGGGAAACCACAATTACCAAGTTCATTAACCATACTGATGCACCTATTACTTTAAAAGCATAATTAAAGCATGAATAATCATATTTAAACCATAGAAAAACATTGTTCAATAATATGCATCCTAATCCCTTAACCCTTGAGTTCAAACAGATTTAAATATCTTATTAAAAAAACTTTAAAACATATGACTTTTAAAAATTAACAATGAGGGAAGAGTAACATGCCTAAAATAGCAAGTTTCGCAGAAGGAATTCAACATTTGAGCCCTTTGATGACCTATTTCATATAAACTCTAAGTATGGATGCATGAGAGAATTTGAGAGAGCCTTTTGAAAAGTTTGGGTATGTTAAGAATAAAATATAACCCGCTAAATTGATTTATGGATGTGGGGTTTAATTGGGAAAAGAATAAATCATCTAAAGTGATCTTAAATTAAAAGCTAAATTTTAGTCATAAGTGACAATGGAGCACTATATGACTCGTAAGTATAAATTACTATTAGTCATAAAAAGTCGTAGTCAAGAGAGAACCACCAAGGCCTCATACTGGTTTAGAAAAAATTCATACAAAGAACTCATAACAAAAGCTACCTACTCATAACTACTTTTCTTACTCATGTCATTAATAATTTAGGATGACACACTAACACCCTATGATTAGGACATAACGACTTATCATGAGTATTTAGACTCGTTGCCTCAAGTAATAATCAAGATAGTGTTTTGGGACAAACTTTCTGGATACCTTACAACTTGGTCCTTAAGACCCGTAAGAAGTCTGGATAACTAGTTAAGAGCCACTCATACTCAGAGCAGAATACTAAGCCACTTGTTAGGATTAAGACATGACCAAGTCCCTATGACTCATCTTGGGAGTCCTATTCAGGAAAGTAAGGATAAAATCTCAGAAAATTTTCAAGAACGAAAAACCCAAGTTGTTAGAAAGGTAAAGGTGAACCGGGATGGACTTAGAGCCACCCAAAATCACCAAAAGTTATATACAAACATGAGGAGAAGGTAGTTAGAGTATGAAGTAGATGATTTGGTGTTCTTGAAAGTGTCTTCCATAAAAAGAGTGATTAATTTTTGATGGAATAGAAAAATCAACCCTCGTTATATTGGTCTATTTCGTATTTTGAGGATAATGGGTGGTGTAGCTTATGAATTAGAATTTCCATTGAGTTTGGGATCTATCTATTTTGTCTTCTATGTGTAAATGCTGAAGAAGTGCATGGGTGATCCTTCCTTTGTTTTCCTTTTGGAGAGTATTGGTGTTTTAGAATCCTTACCTTATATGGAAGTCCTAGTAAAGTCTTAGATAGACATAGCTTGGGTATAGGTTCTTTGCTAGAACCAAAAATTCAAGAAAGGTACTTGCCAAGATAAAGAGGACATGAAGTACGAATATCTATTAATGTTCTTTGTAACCGATTATCATCCTTAAGGTATGCGTTAATCTTAACATCTTTTATAATAATTTTAAACGATATTCCGATTTCCTTGACATCTTTATTTTTTTTCTTTTTTATTAGTAAGTCTGGGTATGGCTCTATGTTATTTCAATCCAAAGGACTCCTTGAACCATTATTCAATGATGAATGTTCCAAAGAACAGGAGAATAAAACACCCCAAGTATTGGTTTCAAATAAATCTCTAAGCTTTGAGCTCACTCCCCAGATAATGACTCTCCTTGCTAGTCGTAAAGTCATTATACGAGTTGTATAGACTTAGATTGTAGGCCATCAACTATTGTGTCAAACCTTCTTCCTCGACAACAACTAGACTCCATGAGTTATAGTTACTCTATACTAGCCATTATGTACTAATCTTAGGGTGACCAGTGAGTTATCTTAATGGTTCTGTCTTGAATACGACTTAGATCCTATGAGTAATTGGGTCACTTGACTAGTCATATGAGCTAATTCATAGGGACAATAGTGTGTTCGTGCCCTAGGAATTGCATTTTCTATGACATATTCTGATGAGTCATGATATGACCTTACGAGTAACAAAGTGACCGTAGTCACTGATGATAATTTTTCAGCTTTTAATTAAGGGAACTTTGGACATTTCCTCTTCTCCCCACTTGTGACCCACAACTATAAAACACCTTTGGGGCACTATTTTACCCTTTATCAAATAAAATAACATTATCTTCTCCCTCAAATTCTCTCTAGAAAAAAGTAACTAGGGTTTCTAAAGGTCGACCATCTAGAGCATTAAAGGTCGAATTCTCTCCATAATCCTTTATTTTTTAGGAATGTTACTCTTCCCAAATTATCAATTTATTAAAAGCATGTATTCTACATAATATAAATTGTATGGATTTGAATGTGAGTTTGTTATGGTGTAGTGTTTTCACATGGTTGATTTTTAAATTATTTTTTAAATGATTTACTATGCATTATTTATGCCTTATTAATGGTTTTAGCCTAATGGGGCGCATGGGAAGGGTGAATAAATAAAGGGCCATGATTTTTCCTAAATTTATATTGAATAATTGGGTTCCCTCAACCAACTTATGCAAATGGCTTTCAATTGTCAAATTGACACTTGGTTTGACTTACCACCTATGTCATTGCATCGTATAAAAAGTTAACCACTGAACATGGTTTCGAAAGCCTTGTTGGCTATAATTTAATTTAACAAACAAAAGGGGTTATAGTATTACCCTAATCTAATGTTATTGTTATGACATAGCAAAAAACTTGAGGGTGTAAGGGTTTGACAATACCCATGATGTGCCTTAATAGTAAATTCTTTGGTCAATGAATGAGAATTACTGAGAAATATTTTAATTGGCATTTAATAGGGATTGAATGGCTTTGTCATAAAAGTGGAGGTCCCGAGAGACCAAACCTAGAAATAGCAGTTGCCAAAGTAGGAGGTCTAAATGACAGGGAGGCTCGAGTCCCCAGTACTATATGATTCGAAGGTTTGAGTCCCCCATGTTATTGACAAAGTACTTAAGCCAATCTTGGTATATTTCAGCAGGTTCGAGTCCCCTACAGTGCATATTTGTATATAATTATCCTTCGGTTCATGTGGCCACATGCACTAGGCCATTTAACCTAGGGGAAAGTTGGACCCATATTGCCTGTGGTTACCTAGTTATGATGGTTAAGCTTCACAGTCCACATTAATTATTTTAAAGTACATAATAAGCCTTATTCTATATCCCAATATGTTATTTACATATTTACATAATGATGTTTACTTGTATTTGAATTGGGTTTGAATTGGTATTATTTTTCCCCTCTCCCTAAGTTACAAGCTAATGCTCAACGCACTAACTATTTTTGGACGTTGTATCCCCATGCGATGTAGGCACAAAAGATACTTCTGCAATTTCTTCAAAGTGCTAGGTGGATTTGCTCAGTTCCTTGGTTATTATGGTGAAGTGGTGAGTTTTTAATTTTTGGAAGACTTGGTCATTTCATTAGTTTCTGTTCATAAAGTAGAATTAAAGACTTTAAATTTTCATTAACATCATCATTGTTATTGTAAGAGTTGGGGACATGTCCCGACTTAGATTGATTTTTTGTATTATTTAGAAGATTTATGGATAGTACTGTGCTTTTATTTTTTATGTTTTACACTATTAATTACCTTGAGTTTAGTATCCTCAATCTTGTTATATGTTTGAATTTTAGATTCTACTAGGTGTTATGTTCTGTTTGGGTAGGTAATGGGGGTGGTCTCCGGTCCTCGGTAGACTTGAGATACCCTTCATGGACGGACCCTGGCTCGAGTTATGACATGTGTAACACCCTAATTTTTTGGAAATAAAATTCCACACGGTGCTCATGATCCCGAAGGACCACAAGCTAACCCTCTTCTAATATCTATACCTGAGCACTGCATAATATAATAAAATAAATGCCGAAACTGGCAAAAACTTGCCATAAGGTTCAAATGTCTAAAATACTAAAAATTGAAAACTTAATACAAATACATCAGTCTAAAAAAGGCTCTAACTATCTGAACTATTGAGTTGATGGGACATTTCCCTAACTAACTCCGTCTACTAAAAATAAACTAAATATAATGAAATACTAAAATAAGAAACATCATCGAATGATAAGAACTCACTGCTACGTCTACTGCTGCTGACTGAGTTTGGACTGCTAAGGGTACTCTGGATGTCGTGCTTCTGAACCTATGGCACTAAATAAAACACCATTGCGTAAATGCACTAGTACGTTTAAATGTACAGAGTATGCAAATGGGGTAAAGATGAATGCAAAGGCTTATGAATGAACAGAACTTAACTGAATGATATGCAAGTGTTCAATTAGCATATATGGAGAATCTATAACTACTTAATATACTATGACTGAGCATACTGGAACTGAATCTGATAACTGATACTGATTCTAGAACTGGTATCCGTACTTATTAATACTTATAAACTGGATGACTGAGTCTACTGATAATGGATATTGACTGGCTGAATCCGCTATCAAACCTATCTAGTGGGATGACCTCTTAGATCTTCTGATAATGAATAAGCTTTACTAAGCTTGAGATTAGGTATAACTGATGGGTGATCTATAGAACTGATAATGAGAATACTCAACTGAATCTGAGACTGACTTCAAGCCTATTTGATGAGTGACCTCTATAAGTACTGATACTGAATAACTTTATGTTATACCAAGCCTATCTAGCGGGTGGTCTATGAATCTGTGGAACTATCTGAGTTCCTTACTGAGATTAATGACTTTATCTGATAGTCTTAATTTCTTAATTATACTCTGAAGACTGATACTCAAACTGTAACTATAGGATTTCTCACTTAACAACATGCCCCAAATTTGAACTAGTGGGGTCCAACCTGTAACCCCAGTTGGAAGGGTATCAATACCAAATCATGGGTAAAGACCTTTCTGGTCAAGCCTATCTTACGGGTAAACGTCGTAGGAAGTCAACCCTAATGTAGTATAATAGTCAAGCCTCTCTGATAGATGACAAGCCTTTTTCAGATGGGTTACTCCTACATCCTACGCTGGCTACGCAGCTCTAGAGTTCAGGGATTGCCCCTAATGACTCTACCTCTCTAACGGGGAGCCGCCTTCCCTGCACTTGCTCGATGCTAGCTCCTACTCCCAATTGAAAGACTCTAAACTAATTCTTAGAACTTGTACTTAAACTGAACAGAAATTGTTACTGAGATTCTTACTTAACTGAGATGACTGAGTTCACTTGGTTCCGTTATATGATGAATACTACTGAATCTATTATCTGACTGAATGATACTAAGTTCTCAATTGATTTCTTAAATGCTATTGAGATCTAAGCTGACTACTGAACTGAAGCTGGAATGATAACGATACTTAGATTACTGAGATTTCATAAGTTCTATAACTGTCTGAGAGTTCTGTATTCTATGACTTACTGAGTTCTACTGATCATAGCACAACTGTGATTATCTTGAGAGAGACTTGGCTCTAGTCGCACAGCTATATTTTTTTTTTGGGTACAAGTACCCCTGGACTCTATGGAAGGAAACTTACACACAGGATACTTCTTGATCATAGGAATAAAATCCACAATTCATAATACCATAAATAGAGGATTTCATTCTACTCATGGTTATCAACACCTTATAAATGAAAGGGAATACATATAACATGGGTATTCTTGCATACCTCAATATCATGGATATTCCATAACACAACAACAACTCATAATAACAACACATATCAATAACATGGAATTCATGTGGAAACATAAGGAATAGAACATGGACTTGTTGTTTAAGCACTATTTAGTCATAAAAACATGGATTCTATCATTTTTGGCATTTTATCAAACACATTACATGCACAACTTTGGGCATAGGTGTACTTATCAATTTGACAATCTTAATCCATCCAAACTTCATGTGTTTCAACTAACCTACTCACATGCTTCATGAAAAATATATCAAGATACAACCTTGAATCGAAAGAACAATCATCAACATGAATATATTCATAACACAGCAAGGAAATCATAATTTATAGTTTAAAACATGATTTTTGAGCTCCATGGATGAAAGGGATCCATGGATAAATACTACACATACCTTACAAAGCAAACTTTGATGAGTTTCTGGAGAGTTCTTGGATTGGGAAACTTAATTCTTGATTATCTTGAAAAAAGGTCTTGAATTTTGTATTTTGGCAGATGATTTTAATAAAAACCCTAATCTTGTGGTTGAAAGTGTAAGAGAGGGTTTTTAAGATGTTTAACTATAGAAAAATAGTAGAAAGTTATATCCCTTAAGGGTTTTAAGTCGTGGGAGGTGAAGAAAAAAGACTAAAATACCCTAACTAAACCGCTTCCCAGTCACTGAAAATCTAAGGCTAATGATATTTGTGATAGGCATTGAGACTTGTGATAAGTCTTCACAAATGTCGTCACTGGGGGGCTGGAATTGATGGATTTCTGCCTAAGGCTGACGACATTTGTGATAAGTCATCACATTTGTGACAACTTATGACAAATTTCATCACTGGGGGTGGATTTTTACCCAAGGATGATGACAATTGAGGTAAGTCATCACCATTGTGATAACTTATCACAAAATATCATCTGTCAGTTTTCCAGGCTGACATGCTGAAGTAAAATTGGCATACCTCATTGCTCCGATATCGGATTTGGGAGAAATTGGTATAGTTGGAAAACTAATTCAAAGATATTTCATTTGATATATAGTAGGTCTTCTAATTAGATAATACAAGGAGTTATGGTCGATTGAATTTGACCTAAGTTTTAAAGCTTACTAAAACTTAAACGATAGGAAAACTTTCAAATTGTCCTTAAGCTAGGGGACCTCTTTGATCTAAATTCATGCTCAAATAGATTTTCACACTACATAATTGATTAACACACTAAATTTACATAGGATTCAAGTCTTTTGGAATATCTACACATATGAATGACAAATTTTCATTCTTGTCCGAAATATGGGGTGTTATATTATCTCCCCCTTAGAATCATTCTTCCACTAATATCAATTGATAAGTTATAAATACTGATCAACTGAACTTACTTAAGGTACGTGAATATCTAAAACATGACTATATAACAAAAATTACTGATACACTGAATTTTCCACTGTAGTATGCATGCACAGATGATGCATAGAATGCCCTGATGTGACTATTGATAAGCTAAATCCCCATGACGGACATGCATATCTGATGCATGGATACTTGACTGAGTTTTTCTCATGAACGTATAAATGAATACACTAATAAGCTAAACTTTCTGTACTGAACATGTATATCTAATGCATGGAGGTCTGACTGAACTTACTCTTGAAAGCATGACTGACTGTACAATGATAACTAAGTCTAACTTGTAATAAGAATCTATGCATGAAACTGAATGGGTTTACGAAATTGATAACTTCGGGGAGTTATAGAGCATCTCCCCCTTGGGACACTATGTCCTTCTAAAAACACTTACATCACTGGAATACTTGAGGACTACTGAGGTGGTGCACAAGGCATCTATGATTTTTATCATATTTAAACATCTAAGAGCTAAAGATAATGCATGATACATGAACTGAGTTATACTCGCAACTACTAAGGTACTCTGTCTTGCAATAGTTACCTTACTGAGATTTCTAATAGTATGACTACATGAAAAGATGTGAAAACAAACTATACGGATCTGATTGTTTGACTGCTAAACTTAACTGCTGGCTTTATCGAATAACTCATGCTGAAAACTTAAGCTTAACTGAAGCACTGCTTCTGCATTCTTTCAACCTTAGCCTCAATTCATCATCATAAGTCTGGGAACACTTCACTAAACTCTGAACTAAACTACAATCAATCTACTCTAGGGTCTGCGATACAATAATGTACCTAAATGATAACTCATACTGCAAGACTGCACCTGAAAGTATAAAGATCACTGCAAATACTATCCCTTGGGGTACAACTCCTGATTTCCTTTAGTCTCCGCAATCATCAAATTTAAATTCCTGCATACACTATTCAAGTCTACTAAAATCTAACATGTCTAGCCACTTATACCTAAACATAACACCCTCTATTGTCATGGGCTGCTAATATCACATCTTTTAACTTACATCCACACCTTCATACTTAGTGTAAAATTCACCAACTTAAATTCTTCAAAGATTAAAACTTAGTCTCTAAAGAATAATGTGAATATCCATAATTATTTAATAAACATACTACTCTTCTCCAAGGCTTCAAATGTTACTTCTCTAAAACTTATATTTTCCCCACACCATGAGAATTACTACTATTCCTCCATCAACAACACATATAACTCTAAATCACTAAACTTAAACTCTTGCATACATTGTTTCAAACCTACTAATTCACCTTTATACAGCTAACCCCATATGAAACATACTCTGCCCAACACTAGATAACACTATCCCGAACTATTTGGGGGGGCGGTTTAAGAAAGCTCTATCTATAGGACTCTGGGCCTCACTACTTCTTCTACCTTAAGAGTAAGGTAAAGCTGACATGAATGGAACATGATGAGAATCCACATAAGTTTCTTAGAGAACCTTCCTATAGCACGATCTGAGACATGAAAATAAGTAAACTATTCCTAAAATATCTTATAGCCTCCTGCCCATAAATGTGGTGCGCACACATCCATGTACATGACTCTACTAGATGCGGCTTTCACACATCCTAGGACACTATTAAACCTTAGGCTCTAATACTATGTTTGTAACGCCCCAATTTTCTAGAATCGGAATGCCGAACGGTGCTCATGATCCCAAATGACTACAAGATAACCCTCTTCTGATATCTATACCTTAGCACAACATAATATAATAAAATAAATGCAGAAACTGGCGAAAACTTGCCATAAGGTTCAAACATCTAAAATACTTAAAATTGAAAAATAAATACTAATATATTTGTCTAAAAAAGCCTCTAACTATCTGAACTATGAAGTTGATGGGACATGTCCCCAACTAACTCCGTCTACTAAAAATAAACTTAATCTAATGAAGTACTGAAATAAGAAACATCCTCGGATGAAGAGGACTCACTGCTATTTCTACTGCTATTGACTGAGTCTGGACTACTTAGGGTACTATGGATCTCATACTTCTAAACCTATGGCATCAAATAAAACACCATAGCACAAATGCGTCAGTACGTTTGAATATAATGAGTATGCAAATGGGGTAAAGCTGAATGCAAGGGCTTTTCCATGAAAACAACTAAACTGAATGATATGTAAGAGCTGGATTAGCATAAATAGAGAATCTATAACTACATAATATACTATGACTAAGCATAATGAAACTGAATCTGAAAACTGATACTAAATCTAAAACAGATACCCATATTTATTAATACTAATAAACTAGATGAATGAGTCTACTAATAATGGATATCAACTGGATGAATCTGAGATCAAACCTATCTAATGGGATGACCTCTTAGATGTTCTGATACTGATTACGATTTACTAAACTTGAGATCAAGCCTAACTGACGGGTGATCTATAGAACAGATAATAAGAAGACTCAACTGACTCTGAGACTGAGATCAAGCCTATCCAATGGGTGACCTCTATAAGTACTAATACTAAATAAATTTATGTTAGACCAAGACTATCTATTGGGTGGTCTATCAATCTGTGGAACTATCTGAGTTCCTTACTGAGATTTATGACTATATCTGACAGTCCTAATTTCTGAGTTCTACTCTGAAGACTGATACTAAAACTGTAATTGTGGGAGTTCTCACTTAACCGACATGCCCCGAATTTGAAATGGTGGGGTCCAACCTATAACCCTATCTTGAAGGGTGTCAATATCGTACCACTGGTAAATACCTTTCTGGTAAAGCCTATCTGACAGGCGACACTCATAGAAAGTCAAGCCTAAGGCGGTATAATAGTCAAGCCTCTTTGATGGGTGACAAGCCTTATTCTGATGGTTGACTCCTATATCCTGTGCTGGCATCGCAGTTCTAGAGTTCAAGGATTACTCCTGACAACTTTGTCTCTCTGATGGGGAGCCACCATCCTTACGCTCGCTCGGTGCTAGCTCCTACTCCCAACATAAAGGCTCTGAACTAATTCTTAGAAATTGTACTTGAACTGAACTGAAGTTGTTACTGAGTTTCTTACCTGACTGAGCTAACTGAGTTCACTGGGTTTCATTATCTAATGAAGTACTTCTTAATCTATTATTTTACTAAATGATACTAAGTTCTGAATTGATTTCTTGAATGCTACGAAGATTTGAGTTGATTACTGAACTGAAGCTGGAATGATAATGATTCATAGATTACTAAGATTTCTTAAGTTCTATAACTGTCTAAAAGTTCTAAATTTTGTAACCTAGTAAGTTCTACTAATCATAGCATGATTGAGATTATCTAGAGACTAACTCGGCTCTAGGCACACAACTATATTTTTTTTAGGTACAAGTACCCCCAGGACTCGATGGAAGGAAACTGACACACATGATACTTCTTAATCATAGGAATAGAATCCACAATTCATAATACCATAAATAGAGGATTTCTTACTACGCTTGGTTCTCAACACCTTATACGTGAAAGGGAATACATATAACATGGGTATACTTCCATACCTCAATATCATGGACATTCCATATCACAACAACAACTCATAACAACAACACATATCAATAACATGGAATTCATGTGGAAACATAAGGAATAGAACATGGACTTGTCATTTAGGCACTATTAAGTAATAAAAACATAGATTCTATCATTCTTGGCATTTTATCAAACACCTTACATGCACAACTTTGGGCATAGGTGTACTTATCAATTTGACAATCTAAATCCATCCAAAATTCATAGGTTTCAACTAACCTACTCACATGCTTTACAAAAAACACATCAAGATACAACCTTGAATCCAAACAACAATCATCAACATGAATAAAGTCATAACACAACAAGGAAATCATAATTTATAATTTAAAACATTATTCTTGAGCTCTATGGATGAAAGGGATCTATGGATGAACATTACGCATACCTTAGAAAGAAAACTGTGATGAGTTGCTTGAGAGTTGTTGGATTGGAAAACTTAATTCTTGATTATCTTGAAAAAAGGGCTTGAATCTTTCTTTTGGGAGATGATTCTAATAAAAACCCCTAATCTTGTGGTTGAAAGTGTACGACAGGGTTTTTGAGATGTTTAGCAAAAGAAAAATAGGAGAAAGTTACGTCCCTTAAGGGTTTTAAGTTGTGGAAGGTAAGGGAAAAATATCAAAACACCCTAACTAAACCGATTCCGAATTGCTAAAAATCTAAAGCTGACAACATCTTTGATAGGCTGTCAGACTTGTGATAAGTCATCACAAATGTCTTCACTTGGGGGGGGTGGAATTGATGGAGTTCTGCCTAAGGCTGATTTGTGTTAATTCATCACACTTGTGATAACTTATCACAAAATGTCGTAACTAGGGGTGGATTTCTTCCTAAGGCTAATGACATATGCGATAAGTCGTCACACTTGTGATAACTTATCACAAAATATCGTCAGTCAATTTTCCAGGCTGACATTCTAGAGTAAAATGGGGATAACTCATTGCTCCGATATCGTATTTGGGTGAAATTGGTATCGGTGGAAAGATATTTAATTTTATATATAGTAGGTCCTTTAGTTCGATAAATACAAGGAGTTATGGTTGATTGAAGTTGACCTAAGTTTTGACGCTCACTAAAACTTGAACAATAGGAAAGCTTTCAACTTGTCCTTGAGTTAGGGGACCTCTATGATCTAAATTCATGCTCAAATAGATTCACACACTACATAATTTATTAACAAACTAAATTTATATAGGATTCGAGGTTTTTGTAACATCTACACATATGAATGACAAATTTTCATTTTAGTCCAAATTGTGGGGTGTTATAACATGACTACTAGTGGTTATACTCACTCAAACTCTACTGTGTTGTTCTAATGCACATCCTGGCATGAGTTGTCCATGAAACCTTGACGTGTGGGTGTTTCCATTTATAAAGTTGTGTTGTGCTCCGATGCTCAGCTATTGTCCTAGCCTTATCCATCTTACATTCATGTCTTATTTACTTCTTGTATAACTTGCATTTTTGTTTTTGTTATTCAGAATTAGGTGTCACTCTGTTAATTACGACAACCAAGTCTTGATATTTTTAATATATTATTTTACCCCAATTGGTGGATGTTTGGACTTATTTTGTCTATTCATATCAATGCTTTATTATTTGCCCTTATTTTAAGTTTATTTTGTTTGTTAAGTATCACTAAGCTACCATGTTGAGTTGGGGTAGGTGTCATCATAACCTTTGTTATTTTTTATTATGACAATAAAATTTGCACAAAAATTGGTATCACAAGGTTTATATTTATTTGGAGTTTATTTTTTATGTATAGATTTAGAATATTTCCATTAATTAAAAACTTATCTTTAAATTTTAGACTGTAATCATACTTGAACTAAAATACATGTGAAATAATAACTTTTGATTAATTTGAAAGTATAGTAAAATTTTAGAAGTAAAAGTATAGAATCTTGCAAGAACATATACAACCAAACGAGCACAAAATATATGTTAAAAAAGATATAGTCAGTGGTGTTAGTAGTTGGACAGTCATGGAGAGTATAACGACCTAAAATTTAAGGGTCATGATGGCACTTGTTGCGACAGTCTTGACAAGTAAGCCTATCTCCCAACCTGGTTTAAAATGAAAGAAACAACACCAAAACCAAAGGTATGGCTTCTAGAATGAAGACAAACCAAACATTTATTATAATAGAAGAAAATAAATAACAGTGAAGACATAAATCTCCCCAAAATCTAGTGTCACAATGTAAGAACAAATTAAGTAGATCTCCAAGTAAAATATACAACTAATAGTCCAAAAAGGAACATAATCTATCTCTAAATACGAATACGAGACATAAAATAATAAATAAGGGGTATTAAATTAACTTGGGAAATGTAAACCGATAGCTACCTCAAAAATACGCCAAGTACAGCCTGAAATCAACTATCATATGTCACTCTCATACCTGGATCTACATCGAAAGGGCGTGGTAGGGGTGAGTACGGTCCACTTGTACTCAATAGGTATCATAGGCCAATTGAGCAATGTAGAAAATAAAGTATTTAAAATATACACATATAACAAATACAAGTAGAAAAAAGAAGCATAGAGTCGATAGACATCAAATTAACCATGAAAATACAACACATGAGTGCAAAATGTATAAAATGATGCTAATGATGTGATGCATGATGTTGTCGCATAACCTTTATACACACATCCCTAGCTATTCTCATGAGGAAGGACCTATGTCGGTTTCGTAAACCCTTATACAATCCAATAGCCTATACTAATAAAATATCCGTAACTCGTCTATGGTACATACATCAATAGAAGGTTTTTAAAGATGTCACATTTTTTGTTAGGAAAGATAATGTTTCTACAAAGGTACCAATGTTTCATGAATGCATATGATATAAGTATGTAATGCTCACAACCAACCAAAATGAGAACATCCAAATCCAACCAATATATCAACCATGTGATCCACAAATCCACTCAATATGCCAACCATCCATGATCCAATATAGTCCATAAACCAATAGAGTAAGGTATACAAAAATACGTTATTTGATACCATGTAAATACTAATTTGGACATTTTCCACCAAGATGAAAACAACCAGTTACATATCAATACCAGGACAACAACATAATATAAGACCTCACAAAGTCAAACATAGCAAATAATGTCTCAAAAGTACTAAATAACAATAACATAGTCCCCCACACGGGACCAAAACAATAATAAAGCCATTTTATGATTAGTTCCCATGCCCATGACATGATTTTACATTAGTGTTAACTAGCCGGCCCAGTTTGAAGAAAGTTAAGCCATAACATACCTTAAATGAAGAAAATATAGTTTGAAAGCCTTTGACATGGAGCCTTTCCATCACAAACGAACTTGTAATAAACTAAAACATACAAATATAGAATCTATGCGTAAAAAGAAAACCAACAATATCCTTATTATCCATTTCCCAATTGAGGTCAAAACAGACTCCCAAAATGGGTTTTCAAAAAAGAAGGGTTAACTTGTAATTTAAGTTCATAAATTTATCCCCCATGATTAAAGGAACCCATAGACGAAAACAAAAGTGAAAACGTGTTAAAATTGGGGTTTAAATTATCGAAATACTAATTTTGGCCATCCGAGCCAAAATCCCCAAATTCTGCCATTGAAACTAAGTTTTAAAAAGCTTTGAATGACAAGAATTGAATAAAAATAATTTCAATAAGGATTTGAATCTTACCAAATCTTGGAAATAGAAGGAATCATCAAAAAACTTTATAATCCGAAGCTCCAAGTTCAAAAATAGTGGGAAACTTCAGAAAAATAATTTATATAGGGTACCCACATTAACCGCTAAAGCAAACAATTGGATGCTTTAGCGGTCACTACTAAAATATTAAGGTATTTCTTTAGTAGTATCTGCATATACAGGCCAGTCTGCTAAAGCAAACATGGGTTACTTTTGCATCCTCTGCTAAAGCGGATGGGGCACAGCTAAAGTGCCCTTGCCTAGCTGGAATCGACTACTTAATCTGCCAAGTGGTGCATTAGTGTCTATCGCTTAAGAGGACAAAAATGCACTTTAGTGGCTTGACCAACTTGGTGGTACACCTGCTGAACATGGAAAAATTTCCATGTCTATGTGGACCCATTGGGATTCATCAAAAATCTAAAGAACACAATCAGATTATGTTACCTTATCAAATTTGACACTCTGAACTCAATGGTGATAAAAAAATTTAATTTTTTTTTCATGAAATTGACCTCCAAGACCTAATTTAACAACTTTATAAATCGAGGAAAAAATGAAATACCCAAGTAGTAATATCACACCAACTATGTTACTAATCAAACATTGACATTTCATATCTACTTTTGCAGTTCGTTTTGCCCTTCGATGCATATAACAATAAATATTGACCTAAGTTAACTATAAAGCATTTTTAACCACCAAAAATCATAAACACACATAAATCACACAAAAGTACACTGGGAATTATGCCAATCAACCCTATACCTAAGAAATACAACGAAGCAACCGTGAGGAGGGTAAAATGGTCAAATCACATAAAAATGAATAATTCAAAAAATCACTAAAAATCAAGTCATTACATCATCCACCACTATAATCGAGTTCGTCCTCAAACTATAGGTAAGGGAAAACACCTGAATCAGTGAAAAATCATGGATAACTGCCACACATATTGTACTCGACCTCCAGAGTATCTTCATCCACAGGTTGATATCTCTACCAAGACTTATCCATGTTGAATGCATTAGTCTAACATCCCTATCTAGAATGAGATGGGATCCTTAACAATAGAGAACCTCTCATCAAACTAAACTGAAACCAATGAATGGCATGACACTTATCTTTAATATAATGTCGAAGCATGGAAACATGAAAAAGTCCACGAACAGCTAATAAATATGAGGGCAATGCTAACTCATAAGCCACATCCCGAATAGTCTAATGAATCTCAAAGAGTCTGTCATGCCTGAGGCTACATTTTCCCCTCTTCCAAAATCTTATCAAACCCTTCATGAGCGATATACGAAGGAAGACTTGATCACTAACACTATATCTTAAGGTATGAAGTCTACGATCCTCATAGCACTTTTGCCAACTCTAAACTGCTCAAGGTCTAGCATAAAAGACCCAATCTTTATCCAAAGACTCGTCTAGTAAGTCTAAACATCGAGGTCAAATCTCAAGAACCTAAAATGAACAAACTATAGAGCAACAACGCCTACCATATAAAGCCTCGAGGGAAGCCATCTCAATACTAGAATGGTAGCTATTATTATACTTAACTCCGCTAAAGTTATATGTTTCTCCCACTGACCTCTAATGTCCATAACACAAGTATGAAGCATATCTTTCAGAATATAAACAATGCACTCCGACTGACTATCGGTCTGGGGGTGGAATGTTATGCTAGGATAAACCCAGGTACCCAACTCTCTCTTAAAAGTATTCCAAAAGTGGATGTAGACACTGAACCTCTATCTGAGATGATAGACACTGGTACACCATGAAGAAAAAATATCTCACAAATATTGACTGGGAAAACCTCTCAACACTAAAAGAAACCAGAACAGGAATGAAATGAGGAAATTCGGTCAATCAATCTATGGTGGCGCAAAAACTATCTGAACAACAAGAAATACAAGGCAACCTAGATAGGAATTCTATAGTGAATAATTCCTATTTCCACTGGAGAATGGGTAACCTCTAAAACAACCGACTAAGATTCAAATGTTCAGCTTTCACCTCAAAACAACATAGGTAGGAAGATACAAAATCACTACATCCTTCCACATAAAACCCCACCAGTAATGTTATCTCAAATCTTATTATATCTTATTAAATCTCGAATGGATGAAATACCTAAAATAATGAGCCGACTCCTATATCAAAACACCATTAGATTAAAGAGAGGCTTCCTTAGCCTTACAACTCAACACATTATCTAGAATCACTCTCAACCCAACATTATCAAACTTATAAGCATGAATCTGCTCCATCGAGAAAGACCTAGCCTTCACAAATGCAAAACCACCCTAAGGTTTTAAAATATTAAGCCTAACCATCTGGTTATCTAAGGACTAAAAACATATGATGGGACTTAATTTCTCAGGTTATGATAATACCTACTATAACCTACCATTAGGTAAGCCAATCAGTAGTTTGAAACTACTAGAAATAAATTACCAAATGAAATAAAGCAAGAATGCAGAAGAAATATAGTAAAAGAATAATATGCACTAGATAGTCCCAAAACTCTGTAGGATTAGTACAAGAGTTTCTAATGTAATAAGATTGCACATTAAAGTACTAAAAAATATTAATAATATAACCAATCAATAATATAATAGAGATACTAGTCTAGTACATAAGAGAAAGAATATCAATATTCCGAATAAAAGGAGCTCACCCTATTCCTCCAAGCTATAGTTGCTCTGCACGACGCACACAACAATGATAAGAACCCATACTATAATCTACAAGCTACAAAAGTGTAGGGTGAGCTACAAGCACGTGGTACTCAGTAGGCAACTAACAACTGATTTCCAAAGGTAATAAAAATAAATATAACTTGCCAACAAGAATGTAAACTATTCTCAAATATATATAAGAACTAGCATCGTAAAGCTAAAGAGACAATAAGGATAATCTCGCCTATTCCAACCATAATCCAGGTCTTAAGAATTATATCATATATCACTAGCTAATATACAATAAGTAGCGATAGAATGATATACCTAGTAATATACAAGGCCAAGGAATGGATATACAACATGAGTAAAATAAGAAAGGAAGGGATATATGATAATACCATAACAATACATAGATATATTTATATATATACTGTAACAAGGATAACTCAATGGCACAACCTAAGTAATCGCACTAGCATTTTAAGGCCTCGTAATAATAGTAGAAAGTAATGCTAACATATTCATGACCTCTAATCATATATCTAAAAATAGATAATTATCCATAGTAAATAAACATAAAAGAAAGGAATTAGAATCATACATCGAATCTCAATACCAGTCATATAATAGACCTCTTACAACTAACCATAATAATAACAATAACAAGAAAGGTTACCAGTAATCCCAGACAAATAATACCTAACTTGGACTTTCAGAAACGACCATCAACATACAAATATTCAACAAATAACAGTTAGAGACTATACCTATGAACCCCCCCCCCCCTTAAGGATTATATATACAGCACCACCCAATATGTTGCAAGTAGCACTCACACCTATACTTATGAAACACTCATAAGGCTTATAGATATAAGGCATATTGATGATAGGCAATGCACATGCAAGAATAAATGGAAAGTAAGGCCCTAATACCATAACCAATCAAGTACCAAAAGTAACCTTCTGTATACACCTCCTCTAGATTGAAATCTTTTAAAGAAAATATCTAAGATGACCTCTCTTTTATAGAACGACAACTCACAAATGAAGGGGCCTATAAGGTGTTTAGGAGAACTTGTATACTTCAAACTGGTCTCAATAAAGGATTTCCAATAACCATCATCATCATTAACCGACTATGTCTGATACTATATATATATAATGCACTAGTTTAAACCATGTCTAAAAGAGTGTAAGTTCATAAATCTACTTTTTTGATAAAATCAAGGACTAAATTATAACAAAAGTATGAAAAAGGTTAGAATCTATCAAAATTGAGGTAAATAATATTAGCAAAATCGTAGATCAGAATCTATCTCGATCAAATCTCTAAAACATCATTTTTAGTCTCAAGGGCAAGAAAGTTTTTCATTAAGATGGTATGATTGTCGTTATGAAAGAATCCATTTTAAAAGAGAAAAGTGAAAATAATTTCCTTTTTAGGAAAAATATTGATAAAACCATATTTGTAGTTGGAATCATACCATTTACTATCTAAGTAATCATGAATGTACAAAATCTATGCATTCCATCACTAGAATCCTAATAATACGATTATAAGTATCAATATGTCTATACTTTGCAGCCATTTTCCTTACAAGGATAAAATACTTCCCTGCATCAAACCAATATCATAATCATGGCCTTAGGCACAATTATATATATTGGACATTACCATAGCATCAAAATATGATAAAAATATGTCAATTCAGCGAGTAATACATTAAACATTATACTAAAGGATTATTATCCTCAACTACGCCAAACATTTATAGCAACCTAAGGTAAGAAGATCATAGATACATAATACGTATTTCACCGTAATGGTTAATTACCCTTCTATCCCCCAAGTTATTATTTAGGATAAGCTATGATGTCTACCTCCAATAACATCCTAACATCTGTATTTAACATTCAATATATATATGTACTATCTCAAGAAGAAAAGTATACAAAAGACTACCTCGATACTGAATCGTAATCCTTGAATTATCCACAAATTATTCATGTTCACTCCACGATCCTGAAATGAAATCATTCTATAAAAAATAGTAATCTACACATCATTAGGAGTAAATTAGACACATATTTCTATATTACGAGTTGGGTTGAATTTTGGGTCAAGAATAGACCCGTAGGGCCTATTAATAGAATAAAAAATTGACCCAGTCTGAGTTCCCTCAAAGGACAAAGAATGTGTGCTAAAAAGTTTAGCACAAATAAGCACAAATTAGGTCTCAAATCTACCCTTAAAATTTATAAATTTAAGATCTAATTCCTAAGAAATTTACCATGAATTAGGATGGAAATTATTGGAAAAATTAATAGTAAATGACAAAGAAGATTTAGGTTAGCTTACCCTAACTTATGTTGATGATTTTCCACTTTTTCCTCTCTTTTATCTCTCATCTTGGTGGAAATATGGTGGAAGAAATAATAGAAAATTGGGTGCGGAAAAGGGCATTTAAAGATGCCAGGTATCGCTTAAGAGACTACCTTGTCTCTTAAGCGGCTCCAATATCATTTAAGCAATTTGGCAATCCTAGTAGGGTATCTCTTAAGCAACTCCTAGGATGATTAAGTAATGCCCGCTTAAGCGGACAAAGCATCGCTTAAGAGGCCATTGACCAAATAGTTAATATCACTTCAGCCACATAATATCACATATGTGATGACTGCTTAAGCAATCATATGATTGGTTAACCTGTCGCATCAGTACCCCGATGCACTAAATTTTTCTAAGTTTGTAATGGGGTTTGAAAAGGTGCTCAAAATTTATTCAGAACCCCGTAAACGCAAACAAAATATGCTACCATACCAAATTTAATATTTTGGGCTGATTGGAAACATCTAAAATTTTATCCAAGAGTGTGTTGACCTATTATGGGGCTCACACCTATTGTTCCATTTTCATATAATCATTACATTTTCACAACTTTGTCCTCTTACGTAAAAAACTTGCAGGTGCTATTTTGTACAGACTTAGACAGCTAGTCCAATGATATTTTAGCCCTAATCATCACCCATTTTTAAAAGGAATAAAATTCCTCTTCTACAATTGGTTTTTGTAGATTCTAAAGAGTGAAAAAAAGACAGCAAACCCCATTTCTACACTGCTCCATTTCTTAGTTATTTGTATATAATTTAATAGATTTTGTTCTTGACTAAGTGTTGATTTGTAATTGAACTACTCATTCTATAAGTGTAGTATTTTTCTCTTTGTGTAGAGAGTGCTTAGGTAGAGTTGCCTAAGCTTGTAATTCCTTAGAGATAACTAGTTTTTGAGGAAATCTTGGAAGAGGTTTCTAGTTGTGCTTGAAATAGAGGTATTGCTAGTAGAAGAAACCTAGAGTTAGGGTCATAGTCAAGTCTATATTCAAGAGGTTGATTATAGTAGACTGTTTGGTGCTTATGTGGTCAAGCCGTGGTTTTTACCCTTTTTGGATATTTACATAAAAGACTTGTGTTCTTAGTTTTGTGCATTTCTTTTATATTTCTATCACCTCATAGTCGTTTTACTATTCTATTGCTTGAGACTAACTTTGTGGGACCTAGTCCCTTAAAGGGTGGAGCAAACCCCTAGGGTTATATTAATTATATTTCAATCAAATGCTAATTTATATTAAATATTCCATAATATATTAGGTATTACAAAATTTCTCCAACAAAAAACTCAAAAACCAAACAATTAGTCCTAGCAAGTCTTAAATAACTTAGGGCAGTTATAAAATAGCACTAGATACTAAAAATGCATGAAATTGAGGGAAATGATGTGAGGGTCATTACAATAAGGCTGATAGATACAAGCACCACAAAATATGTTACAAGAAATACTCATACCTATACTTATGCAACCTCCCAAAAGGATAATAGATATAGGGCATACTGGTGGTAGGCAATGCGAATACAAGAATGAATGTCAAATAAGTCTATAATATCATAATCGATCCAAGCACCATAAAGTAACCCAGTGTATGCACCTTTTCCAGCATGACTTCTCACAAAGGCAGGACCTACAGTGACCTATCTTCTCAAGCAAGATGGATTACTATAGAAAAGGCCCCTAGAGGGTTCGGGAGTACCCATATACAACAACCTAGTCCCAATCTAGGACTTTTAATAAACATCATCATCATCAATTAACTTTTTCCACTACTGTATATATATATATACACACACACATACATATATGCATGGGATCGAACCATGGCCAAAAGAGTGTATGTCTGTAAAATCAATTCCTCGGGGTAAACTCACAAACTAAAACATCATAAAAGTATGGAAAAGGCCAGAATCTCTCACAACCAAGTTAAAGAGTAGTAGTAAAATCGTGGACTAGAATTTATCTAGGTCTAATCTCTAATACATTATTTTCAGTCTCAAGGGCACACGAGTTATTTATTAAGATTGAATGTATCCCGTTATGAAAGAGTCCATTTTAAAAGTGTATTGCGGAAATAATTTCTTTTTTAGGAAAAATAGTAATAAAACCATATTTTTAATTAGAATGTACCATTTACTATCTAAGTGATCATGAATGTATAGAATCTATGCATGCCATCACTAGTATCCAAACAATATGATTATAAGTATCAATATGTCTATAAATTGTGGCCACTTCCCTTACAAGTATAAGACATATCACTGAATCTTACAAATATTATAATCACGACCTTAGGCCCAACTATATATATTTGACATAACCATAGCATCATAATACAGGAAAACCACCAGAATCCATCAAGTAATGCATTTAACATTATACTAAACGCTTACTAGTCTAAAATATGTCTAACATTTCTAGCAACCTAAGATAATAAGCTCATGCAAGCATAATAAGTATTTCATATTAAGGGTAAATTAGCCCTCTATCCAACAAACTCATAATTTAGGATATGAATGTTGTTCCAATCAAAATCACATCCTAACATCCTTACCTAAGATACAACATATATAAAACACTATCTTAAGAAGAAGAGTAGATAAAACCCTACCTTGATGCCGAACCATAATCCTAAAATCATCCATGAATCATCCGTCTTTACTCCACTATCCCAAAAGGTTGTCACACTATCAAAATTTTAATATACATGTCATTCGGAGTAAATGCGACCTATATCTCTATATTACGGGTTGGGTTAAATTTTTGGTCAAAAATAGGCCTATAGAACCCACAAATTAAATCCAAAATTAAACCTGTCATGAGGCCCTTGATGGACAAGGAATATGTACTAAAAAGTTGAGAACCGATGAAGTACAAATTAAGTCTTAAATTAACTCTCAAAATTTATGAATTTAAGACCAAATTTCTAACAATTTTACAAAGAATTAAGATGGTAATTATGTGGTAATTAATGGGAAATGACCAAGAAAATTTAGGCTAGCTTACCTCAACCTATATGGATAATATCCTATTTTACCTCTCGTTGAGTTCTATACTTTATGTAAAAATGATAGAATAATTGATAAAAACTAGTGTGGGGAAAAGGGCTTTTAAAGTTATCAGGTGTCGCTTAATTGATCACCATGTCGATTAAGAGACTCTAGAATTGCTTAATCGATCTAGAAAGACTGGAAAGCTAGGTCCAATATTGCTTAACAGACTCCTAGGTTGCTTAAGTGATGCCCACTTAAGCAGACAAAGCATTTCTTAATTGTCCATTGACCAAATGGTCAATGTCTCTTAAGCGACACAATAACGCAATACAATACCACTTAAGCAGTCGCATCTGTACCCTAATATACTAGATTTGTATAGTTTTGAAATAGACTTCTATCAGGTGCTCGGTATTCGTTTGGACCACCATTCATGAAAATAAATAAGCTACCATACAAAATATTATATTTTAGACTCAATGGAACCATCAAAAATTTTATTCGAGATAGTTTCAACCAAGTGTGTGGCCTAAACCTATAGTAACCTTTTTTTATAATCCACCCAATAGCCAAAAATTAATTCAAAAGCCTCGGAACTTGAACCAAGGGTCCTCTAGCATAGAATCAATGTTTTGGAGTTGATGGCCATATCAAAATTTGCTTATGAGTTATCTAATAGGAGTTTTGGTCCAAGACCAAATCCTAAATAATGCAACAAACAAAATAGAGAAATACACCTAAAATCTGAATAAACTATTCGATAATAGACCCAACAGTTTCAACAAGTCATAAATGACCTATAGCTATATGGAAAGGCTTAAAATACTAAAAAAAATACATAAATCGAGGAAATGATGGGGAGGGTTGGTATACTCCATGTCCAATAGCTTCTCCTAGATCAAAAGATCTACTAAGCTACCCATGATAGTAGACTTCTAGCTCAAGATAATTCCAACATCAATAGCCTTGCCTAGATAATTTTATTACTGAGTGAACGGAGGAATGAAGGCTCACCCATTCGTTAGGACTGAGACCTTTAGTAGAATTCCTTAAGTTTTAGAACTATAGTGTCATCGTAGGTTACAAGTGGTCACTCACAAATTGAGGACTAACACTTTAGTCCTTTTGGACATCAATTTAGTATATTTTGCTAGTCAGTATTTGTATCCTTAGTAAGGTACTAAACACCCATCAAACTAGGGGTAATAATTTTGACCTTTATTTGCTCAAATTAGGGTTTTTCATTTAATATTATCACCCAAAGTCCACAGTTTATGTTTCAGTTTGAGATCTTGCATCCCATTATTCAATTTTTATTCACTAAATATTTAAACTTGGTCTTCTATCAACCAATAACTAATACAAATAAAATATCCATAAATCCTCTTTGGCACATACATTGGCAGAGGGTTTTTAAAGATGTCACATTTTTTGTTAGAAAAGATTGTATTTCCATAGCAGTACCAATATTTCATGATTGTATATGATTTGAGAATGTAGTGCTCACAACCAACAAGAATGGAAATTTCCAAAATCCAACCAATATACCAACCATATGAGCCACAATCTACTCAATATGCCAACCATACATGATTCAATATAGTCCATAAACCAATAGAATGAGATATATAAAACTATTCTATTTGATACCACATAAATTCAAACCTAGACATTTTTTGCTACAAAAAAATATAGCTATTCCATTTCAATACTAGTCCAATATCATATAAGACCCCACCGATGGCACATAGCAAATAATGTCTCAAAAGAATAAAATAACAACAACAAAGGTCCCCACATAAGCAAAAAAAGCCATTTCCATGATTATATCTCACAACCAGAATATGCTTTTATATTAGTATGAATGACAAGCCTAGTCTAAAGAAAGTTAAGCTATTACCTACCTCAAATAAAGAAAATTGGGTCCAAAAGCTTTCAACACAGGGTCTTCTCCTCAAAACGGACTCAAAATTAACTAAAATGTATAAACATAGAATCTACACATCTACAGGAAGCCAACAATACCTATAATGCTCAGGTTCGGATTGGGGTAAAACGGACCCCCAAATTGGATTTTCAAAAAACAAGGGTAAAATTGGTATTTTAGCTTATAGATATATTCCTCATGATTAAAGGTCCCCATAGAACAAAACCCAACTTAAAGCAGGTCGAAATTGAAGAAATAATAATATTTTCCTTTTTGCCCAAAATCCCAAAATTCTACTTTTGAAATCGTATTTTAATGATCTTTAAATGAAAAGAATTGAAGAAAAGTAATTGATATAGGGATTTGGAGCTTACCCATTCTAGGAAATGGAAGGAATTGGCCAAAAACTCTAAAACACTAAGCTCTATGTCTTAAAAATTATAGAAAATTAGAGAAAAATAGATTATATAGGGTGTCTATTTTGACTGCTAAATTGGTCAACTATCGCTTTAGATTTATCTGTGTATGCAGGCCAGTCTCCTAAAGTGGACAAGGATCGTTTTAGCTGCCTCCACAAAAGTGGACAGGGCCCCACTAAAGACATTTTACCCAATTGAAGCTGACCACTTAGGAGGCTAAATTGTACTTTAGCACCTACTGCTATTGCGACCAACATAGCACTTAAACAGCTTCACTTAGTGGGTGTTGCAGTAGCTGAACTTGAAAAAATTTTCAAGTCTCTAGGACTCTTTGAGATTTATCCAAAACCACAAGAACCAAAATAAACCATGCTACCCTATCAAATTCAACGTTCCAAACTCAATAACAATATAAAAAATTTTAAAAAATATTATTTTCAAAAAATTAATCCCCGTGACCTAATTCAACAATTTTTCAAATCAAGAATTGAAATAAGATACCAAAGTCATACAAATCACAAAAACTATGTTACCACCTTAAAATCTATGTTCTAGATATATTGGTGCAGTTCGTTTTGTCATTCAATGCATAAAATAATAAATATCGACCAAAGTCAACTACAATTCTTTTTAACTATAAAAAAACAATAAACTAGCATAAATCACACAAAATGCATTAGAAACCATGCCAATAATCTCTATACACCAAAAATACCACAGAGAAACCATCCAGAGGTGGTAAAATAGTCAAATCACATGACTATAAGTAATTCATACAAATCACCAAAAATCAAGTCATCATAGAGATATTGCTCAAAACATTATTGTTGTAGGTTTTACTATGGGCTCTAGTTACTAAGTTGAAACATTAGAACAATCAATCAATACCTTTTATTGTAATCAGTATAGAAGTGTAACCTAATAAGTGTTCTTACATCTTAAAAATAAGTAATATTTAATAGTTTCCTAAAGTTTATACTTAAGAGATACCAAAAGTGCAATCACGAAATTGGTCAGATAAAAATTTTATGATGGAAGAAAGTCAAAATAAGGAAATTGAAAGGCACAAATTAATATAGGTCAAGAATAAATCAAACTAAATTAAAATCATGCTTACTAAGCATTGAAAAATTTAAATTTAGCGAATTCATCATTAAATTATTTAAGAGGTTATTATATACAAACTAAAATTAAGGTCAATTAAAAGTAAATAATTCTATTGGTAGAGAATTAATCAAGACAGATTACCTTAATTGTAGATTAAAAAATTGGTACATTTCGAACATGCATGAACTACATATGAAAAGTCATAGCTTTGAATCCTCAAATAAAGTGAGGTTGTTGCTAAGCTTGCCTTGTTTTTTTTTTTTGGAGTTGTCTCTTAATATAAAAACTTGTATATTGATTTCTCGATTTTTATCTATTTTTCCCAATAGGTGTATTTTAGTTTTTGGGATCAGTACCAGTTAGTGGCATAGTTCTTGACGGGGTTGGTTGTGTTGTAGATGAGTTTTTCTATTGTGGAAGGTTTTGAAATTAATATGGTTGTCTTTGGTCAAAATTTAGAGATATTGATATCATATGAGAATTATTTGTATATCATTAGCTCATAATGTCTGGTTTTGATTAGTAGTGATATGTCTTTATTTTATGAGGTGTTTGGATGTTTATTGAATTAGGGGTTGGAAAGTTGGATGCCTTTTTCCTAGATTTTACTTTTATAAACATCTTTTGATAAAAACTTTAGTTCATGATTTGATTGTTCTTTGATTTTGAAACATCATTTTTTGTGTAGTAGCATAGTTAATTTTCATTCATAGTGGTTCGAATGAGTGAAATATTTTGACTTGGCCTGAGTTGGGGCCCGCATAGCTAGTGCAATTAGTTTTCTCCCTCACATTCTGGAGACCATGGTAACATTTATTAAAGAGGACCTCTCTTGGTTATTAAAAACACAAGATGTGTATATATATAAAAAGGGAAACAGGGATTGTGTCTGGGGTATCTTCTCTTTTCATTTGTGGTTTGTGATTCACATCTGCAATAAGTCTTGGTAAGGTTGTTAACATTCATTATGGGTCATTGTTGTGGTTGGTTGCATTTTTTATTGGACTATTTCATTCAAAAGGATCATTTAAGACCTAGACAATTTAATATCTATTATTCAAACATAGACCCTAAAATATGATTTTTAATTCTTCAGAATTCATTTTGGTCAGAATCAAAAGGGAATTTTGAGATTTATTCCGTGGGTGAGTTTACTAGAAAATTTTAACACATTTCAAAATTATTATTTCATTATTCCATCTTCAAATCTTAGTTTTCTAAGTTTAAATTTTGAGGTATTATTGATAAAGTTAAGAAAAAATATTTAAGTTATTTCAAGATCGATTTGAACTCCACTTTTAATGAAATTTTATATATGAACTCTTAAGTTATAGGTAAACTAAGTTTATGATAGAATTTTAATTTTTCCTGTAGGAACTCGGGTTGGCATTTGGATTGACATTTTTAACTTAGAATAGTATTATAGTGTATGGGTATGAATGGACTTGTATTTATGAGTAAAACCTATTATTGATAATCTTATATTATTCCGAATCCATTTGAAGGTAAATGCAAGTTTATGACCATTGGTGACTTGAAATTTATCATCATGTAGGTTATGTATTATCATTCTTTAAATTTTTTCTTGGACGAGGACTCATCGTGTAAAGCATGGTTTGGGTTGGGAGAATTAGTGATGCACAACAGTATATGCCATGGAGTATTGTTGTTATTCCCATGAAGGAACTTGTACTGATAATTTATTTTAGGATTGGTAAGATGTATTCAATATTTGTATTATTCCATTGTTACTTATACAATTGGTACATGTATGGACTCGTATTTATTGTGATCATGCATACTTATTCACTTACATTAAGATGTGGTGAACTATGATATTTACTTGGATGAGACATTCATAAAGAAACTATTTCCTATTTTACAAAATTATTATTTATTGCAGGCCAATATCCATTTATGTAAGACCGTGGATAAAGATCCAACTTGCCATAATATATATATATATATATATACTATCAACTCATTATCTCTCGTCAGTCCTGTATTCAGCTAAACTTGCAAAAATTCAACGGCTAAGATGAAAACACTAATACTTAAAACTTATTATCAAAAAATAAAAATTTAGCAAAGTACTAATTATACTAGTCCCCAACAACGACGCCAAAAATTTGTTGCATTCAAATGCACATGCAAATGTAGGTGATCGTACAAGTAATATAGTGATTTAGACCGTCGGATGTAATTTCCATGAAGACTAAGCAACTAGAAATTTAACTAGTCTTTAATTTAAGACAAAGAGGTATTAAGTGTTAGAAAGCATCATGATAGGTGTGAAATTATGAATAAAAACCTAAATTATTAAATAAGAAAGAACAAATTGTGACAATGTCAAGGCAAGAAACAGTTGTAAACACAACGATGAGAATTCCAGGGTTGAGGCATATCTAACAATCATACAATTCTATCTTCTTATCGCATTCTAGTTGGTTATCGGATTATTGATTCGCAAGGTTAATGGTACAATCTCGGTCTCCCAACCTCAAATATTTTATCTATCTGAATATTACCACTATAACCCCTATAGAGATGCAACAATTCATCTAGATCCATACAACAATATTCTTACAATTTAACCAAATAAGGCTTTTTGGTATATCTCTATCCTAGGTGCTAATTCAAATCCACTATTTAACGAAAGGATGAGAACCTTTCTCCTTAATTTCTTCATTCTATTCCACGATTCTCCTCCCAAAATACACAGAAATATAGATTTATTCTAATGGTGGCCATCCATCAAAATAGTAAGCTCAACAAATTAAGAATAATCCATATAATAATTCAAAAACAAACTACGATAAAGAATATCAAAAAGTAATCATGTTCTTGGCCTCAACCCCAGAACAAGGGTGTTTGGCCACTCATGTTTGAATTAAACATCACAAATAAGTAATTAATCTTACCCAAAATTAATCTTGAAGTGGAGAAGTTCAAAAGATTCTTTTCCGCCGCTGCGGTTCATCCAAAAAGTGATTTAATTTGTGTTCGTTACCCTTTTTTTGTTGGACAAAAATAGCCTGCACGGGAATAATCGATGCACCGCATTTCTTGTCGCATCGATGAAGCAAATGTATCTATCGTCTGTCATATTGATGAGGCCATCACATCACTATCGTGTCTACTTTCTGGAACATTACTTCTAAATGTTGGCTAAGGCATGGTCCTTTTCTTCTACATTTTCTATAGCTCTTCTCCGAATGCTTTTTAACACACTAAAAGTGCTTTTCCTTACCAAGAATATCAATTCCATTGCATCAATTGCCAATTGCTTTATATCATGCGCCCAATATAGTACGAATAGACTAAAAATTGACCCTACATCACTAATCACATTGGTTAGATACGGAACACAATTAAGGCTCAAATGTAATAAGAATAGCACATTTTAGCTCTTGAAACAAGTCCAAATATGGGTGAATATCGGTTATTCGACGTAGGAATACGCCCAAGATCTGTATTTATGGGATACTTCATTGCTCAACCATTTTAATAGGCCAATGCCTTGATTCAAATCATCAAACAATTCAAACAATGATCCTCAAGACCCTTACAAGGCATTCACCCTTCACTAGCAATTCTATAACTTAATTTGGTTAAATACACAATTCAAATTCATTTACATGTTAGGGACTTTAGCCTCCTTCTTATTCATCAAACCATCAAGGTCATCAATTACACAGTAAATGGCTTATTTTACCTTCAGAATATCATTAATCAAGCATTAATACATATTGGTCTATTGTCCTAGTTCAAAACATCATCATTATGTAACTAGACATCTCACTTAGATATTTCATAAACACCTTGTGTACATGACTTTACCAAGGGAAATTTCATTGTACACATCATCAAAACTAGGGTTACTCAAGAACCGCATATTCGACAACATACAACAAGCATTTATGTGTGTAAACCACCATCAATAACATGCAAGGAAAGAATCATTATTATTCATCCTTAGGCAACAAAATCTTTTTCATTTGATTTTAAAATCACCATGTACACTTACTAATCCAAGTATAAAATACATGGGTTTAGAGTTATTTAGCAAGGGAAAGGGTTACATGCCTTAGATAACTTGAATCAAAAGAATATGGACTTCACTTTGCCTTTTAAGGATCAACCTTGAAAACCTAGCCTCCAATCCTTCAAATAAGATCTTGAGAGAGTATGTCAGTTGTTTGATCCATCAAAATGGATATTTAGGAGGCTACACAAGGACATTATTTTAAATCTAAAAATTGAACCCGTCCAATGGTACGACTCACCATAAGACTCACTTAAGTAGTCGTACTCTACGGTATGAATGGTACCCTGACTCAGACCTTAGACTTCTCCTAGGTCACACACACTGTTAAGAAAACAACCATATACCTATGAGTCATATCCAAAGGGTACGACTCACCCCTAACTCGTATGCTCCACTTGTAACAAAATCAGTCCACTCCAAGCTAAGACCTCACCCCATATGACTCACCTATGTACAATTCATACCCTAATGTACGATTAAGGGGAGGATCACTTATACCTGGGACATTGACTGACCTTCACCATACTTTCTATAATACAAGAGGGGAGGAGATGAAGGATATGGCTCATATCCAAGTGGTACTACTCAAGTCCCTGGTCGTACCCACCCAAGTGATACCAAAAGATGAAGGTTTTTAATAGTTCTAAGTCTAGGTGTTTCAATTCTCCCCCACTTAGTTCATTCGTCCGTGAATGATGGGTATGGTAAGTATTGACATAGGTTAACATATTATGATGCATAGAGCTAACACTTAGTCAATTTAGAACAATCATACAATAAGAATACCAGACATACTATGCTCATAATCAATCAATCACTAACTTCATCGACTTTGTGACTTACACTCATTATTTATCAAAGACAGTTGTTCATTTCAATGCCTGGGGACTTAAACCCCTTACTTATTAAGACATACTCATTTCACTACTTAGGGACTTCAAACCATCAACTTATCAAGGACACTTACTCAATTGAAGGATTAGGGACTCGAACCCGTCACTTAACATAGACTTGAATCAACTCAAGATACTAGGGACTTAAACCTATCACAACAAAACACACATAATTTGAAAACATTGGGGACTTGAACTGATGGTCTAACATGACAAAAATCATTCAACATATTAGGGACTAACCATTTTCTATCAAACACATAAATCAAAGTAAGGTGATCAACACATACCCCTATCCCATGTTTTTGAAATGGGAAATTAATGCGGATACTTTGATTTCATGTCCTCTTCTGCTTCCTAAGTAGCTTCATCGAACTTTTGGTTCCTTCATAGAACCTTCATTGATACCACCTCTTTCATTCTCAACCAGCGAACTTGCTTAACCAAGATTCTCACTGTGATCTCCTCATAGGACAAAGAGTCCAAAATACCAGTATTTTCAAAAGGAACAACCAATGAAGGGTCACCCATAGATTTTTGCAATAGAGACATGGAAAACAGGGTGAATGGAGTTTATACTAGAAGGAAACTCCAACTCATATGCAATAGTGCCAACGCTCTTTACTATCGAAAAGGGACCAATATACCCAGGAGTAAGATTCCCGTATAAATAAAACTGTATCACTCCTATCATGGGAGACACTTTTAAAAATACCAAGTCGTCAACACTAAAATCTAAGTCCCTACGCCTCACATCCATATAGTACAAACTTTGATCCTTCAATGTTTGTAATACGACACTGAGGTGATCAACATGATCCACCTCACTCTTAGAATAGACAAAGATATTATCGATGAAGAAAATGACAATCAACTCTAAGAATGGACAGAAAACCTTCTTCATCAAATCTATGAATGCCAATGAGGCATTGGTAAACCCAAAGGACATGACTAGAAATATCGGGATTGATCATGTCCTTTGGGTTTAACAATGCCTCATTGGCATTCATGGATTTTCTAACAAAAAACTTTGAACTATAGGAAATATGATGATGATATCTTCTGCTAAGCTTAATGATCACCTTGAAGCAGTGGTCTCTAAGATGTCTATAAGCATAACCTTGAGTAATTATACTTTTGCTAGACGGGACTAAAGGAAGTCTCCAGCTTATAAGATAGTACAATTTTGTTCAAGGTGTTCAATTGTCAATCTTTATCGCTTATATTCAGAATGAAGGCACATGAAGTCTGTCTATTATAATATTACCTCTCGCGTCACATGGAAGTTCAACGTCATTGTAGTAAAATTTCTTGTTATCCAGAGAGGTAGCTAAGATGTCTACTACTTGATTCCCTTCTCTGTAATAGAGTTGCACTTGGATGCTCCTTTCCTGAACCATACATAATATCTGTTTAAAGGATTCAGGGATTATTATACTTCCCAAGATCATGTAACTAAAAGTAAGGAGTCTATTTTAAGAATATTGTGCAATAACTGTAAGCAGCACCATATAATACCAGAGCAGCCCGAGTGTCAAGTAATTGTTAGTACAGAACTGGATAGGGGCAACAAAGAGCATAATCATCTGTCCATTTCTTTTCCTCACAATACCATCAGCTCATGCTTTGCTAATGACCTTAATGAAACTACCATTAGTATTCAACTCTAATCCTATTCAATATTAGCAAAACGTCTATCCATTTAACACTTATGCAATGTACTCTTGGTGTATAAGTTTCCACAATAGTACAAATCTTAGACCAACTATAATCCCCTTCCATGTTGCAAAAGTTATTACCCATGGCAATCTAGACTTGGACCACAATTTGTTGGCAGATTCTAGAGAAATTAAAATTTTTGTCGTCATATTTCTTACCACACCTGGCTTTCCAGATTTCCCAACAGGCAATTATAGAAATGATATGCAAGAAAAGCTTGTGAGCATCATTTTTTGCAGGGGTGTTCCATCACAAAATGCCTGAATAGCAGTAGCCCCAACATTTAAGCCCAAAGGAATGGGAAAAAAAAATTCTCAAATCTGATAGCCAAATCATCAGAAACAATAAGATGGTTTAGAATTTTACTCTTATCTACCCTGCAACATGAGCATCTGAAAGTAAATTGGGGATTAGACATGCAGACAATGTCACTTATGGGAAGTTTCTATTGAGCATTATCCATCACTGGGAAGAAATCTTGGAAGTATTTCTTGCATCAGACCTTGGAATTATGTCAATGTTGTTTTGTCCGTATGATTATAATTGATTCTTGACTAATATTTTTAACAATTTAGCAGAGTTTCAACTTTAAAGTGTCAATTCTATTTAAGTTTTGTAGGTTTAGCATGAAGAAATATCTAATTTGAGTAAGTTTATCATGAAGAAAAATAACTAATGAGTTCTTTCAACTTTTAAAAAGTTATTACAAATCTTATAACGATTTTTCCTCATCAGTTTATTTTTTTGTCAAATTGTTGCTCAAACTAGAATTAAAAAGAGCATAAAGAAGTTAATTAATTTTGTATTTCTGTCAAATAACTGACAACTAGAAAAAAAATTCATGGTAAAATAATTTTATTCATTTAATTTGACTTACTCGTAATTTGGAGCAGACGCAACCAATCTACAATTGTTAATCAAGTCATTTTCTTTACTTTTCTATTAATCTTTAAAAATATTTGATAATTGCATAGTTGATTAACATACTATACATTGCTATTATTTTGTGTAAAAACAAGTTTATGGAAATTCAAGAAAATAAGTCCCTATATTGAATGTAAATTGTCCCTTGTGTTAATTTTGAAAGAAAAGACACTTAACACTCCACAATTTGCACTATTTTAATTGGTTAGCTTACGCAATAATACATGGGTAATTCATAAAATATTTTATTAAAAACATCATGCATTTAGAAATTACAGTGTGTTCATATGCTCCAATTATGTTCTTTATTGAAGAATTCAATTAGCTGTGTCGGAGAAATTCTATAAGGAGGGATAGAAATTAGAAGAGTGTTTGGAACATGATCAATCCCAAAATCACTTTACCTATCGGGAGAAATATCGGGATGATCATCGGGAAGCACTTCAGGAAACCATTGACCATAGGAATAAATTCTAGGGAAGGACTTTTCAAGTTAGAATCTTTAACTCAGACCAAATGATACAAACACCCCTTTGAGATCAACTTTTAGGCTTTAAGATAAGAAATAAACTTCCTCTTAGCCACTAAATAGCCCCCGTCCCATACAATTACCGGCTTATTAGGGAATTTGAGCATGACCTTAAGGGTTTAATAATCTAAGGAGGCATAACATGAATACAAACACCTCTTTGAGATCAACTTTTAGGCTTTAAAATAAGAAATGAACTTCCTCTTAGCCACTAAGGAACCTCCTTCCCATACAATTACCGGCTTATTAAGGAATTTGAGCATGACCTTAAGGGTCAGACAATCTAAGGAAGCATAACATGAATACAATAAATCTATGCGCAGAATAACATCAAAATTGAACATATCCAACTCTATCAAATCTACAAGAGTTTCTCTACCACTAATGGATACCAAACACCTCCTTAATAATAACAGAGACTCCTACAATAGTAGATAAAGAAAAGGGAACTGACAGGCTTGCAGGACAAAAACCAAGATGCACAGCCACAAATAGGATCCCATAAGATAAACTAAACCCTGGATCAAGAAATCAGTACACATCTTGGGAAAAAAGTTTCAACATACTAGTGACAACATTGGGGGACACCTTAGAATCATGCCGGTTAACAAGTATATACAAATGGTGTCGGCGAGCGCCAGTGCCATAAATAGAAGCGGTAGTCAAAAAAATAGTGGAGAAGTGGATAAAGTAGCAATATGGGCCTTTTTGGCCAAAGAAGCCACTCGAGAGCGGCACTTTTGATATATGTGACAAATTTGACCATATCTAAAACATTTTTTCTGCCTCTTCTCACACTGACCATGATGAGCCTGACCACATAATCTACCAGGTTTGTAGGATGAAGTTGATAGAGACCCACCAATCTGAGATTGGGAACCCGATGCCCAAAACCAAAATCTAAACTAGAAAAACAATCATCCGATAACTTTTGGTATGTTAATCCAACTGCTGATGGAAAATAGTACTCAGACTAACCTTAGTTCCCAATCCCTTTTGGAAAGGCCACCAAAAGTGAGAGGTAAACTGTGTACCGTGATCATAAATAGTCGTAACAGGCACCCCAGGCAACTTACAATCTCTTGAAGATATAACTTTGCATAATCTTCCACCGAAAAAGTAGTCCTTATTGATTAAAAGTGAGTAGACTTAGTCATCCTATCCGCGATAAACCAAATCAAATCAAAAAAATTCCAAGATCGAGGAAGACCAGTAACGAAATCTATTTTTATCATCTCTCGCTTTCTCTTAGGAAACTCTTATTGTTGATGCAACCCACCAGGCCTTATATGCTCAACCATAACTTGTTAACACATAATACACTTGGACACAAAGTCAACCACATCCATCTTTATATAATTCCACCAATAGATTTCCTTAAGATCATGGTATGTCTTTGTCAAAATAGGATGGACAACATGGCGCGACTTATGCTCCTCAGCCAAAACCCTTTGTCATAACCCATCGACATTAAGAACACACAACTTTCCTTGGTACCAAAAAGTACCATGACCACTAATCACAAATACTAGCACCTTTTTTTCACCAACACCAATCTTGATTTTCATCAAGACCAGATCCAACACTTGCTTCTCTTTAATCTCTGCACCAAGAGATGATCGAACCACCTCGTGCACCATCACACCACCATCTATGGAATCTAAGAAATGAACTCAAAGATTGGTCAACCGGTGAATATCACTCACCAATTCCCACTTTTCTTATTTAATATGAGCCAAAATCCCCATAGATAACCTAATAAGATTATCAGCAACCATGTTAGCCTTACCTAGGTGATAGTGAAGACTCATATCGTAATCCTTGAGAAGTTTAAGGCATCTTATTTTCCTAAGATTAAGCTTATTCTATATGAACACATATTGAAGACTCTTATGATCCGAAAAGATATCAAGAGTAGGATAGTTCCTCTCATGTACCTTTAACTGCTTCGAAGCATAGGAAATTACCTTCCCATGCTGCATCAAAACACAACCAAGACCTACCCAAGATGCTTCATAATAAACTAAAACCCCATTATTGCCTTCTGGAAAATTCAAAATCGAAGCCGAAGTCAACCTATCCTTCAACATCTCAAAACTCCCCTCATAAGTATTCGACCAAGAAAACTTAACCTTCTTTTGAGTTAACTTAGTCAAAGAAGAATCTATTGATGAGAAACTTTCCAAAAATCGTCTATAATACCCAGCTAAACCCAAGAACATCTGAACATCGGATGGAGTCATCGACCATTTCCCCTCACTAGAAATAATATGACTAAAGAAAGTAATAGCATTCAACCAAAACTCACACTTAGATAACTTGGCAAATAATTGTCATTCCATTAAGGTCTGAAACACCACATAGAGGTGATTAGCACAATCCACCTCATTCCTCGAATATATCTAGATGTCCTCAATAAACACAATGAAAAAGAAATCGAAATACGGCCCAAAGACCCTATTTATCAATTCCATAAATTTTTTTGGAGCATTTGTCAATCCAAATGATGTCACCAAAAACTCAGAATGCCTAAATCGAGTACAAAAAGCCAACTTAGGGATATAAACCTCCCTAATCTTTAGTTGATGGTACCCAGACCAAAGATTGTTATTAAAAAAGAATATGGCACCCTTTAACTAATCAAATAGATCATCTATCCTTGGGGGAGAATAATTTTTTTTGACCATTACCTTGTTCAACTACCTATAGTCAATGCACATCAGAAGGGAACTATCCTTCTTGTGCAAGAACAACATAGGTGCACTCCATAGAGATATACTATAATAAATAGACCCCTTATCTAGAAGATCCTTAATTTTCTTCTTGAGTTTCCTTAACTCAGTTAGAGCCATTCTATATGGAGGAATATATATTGGACGAGTGCGCGAAAGCAAATAAATACCAAACTCTATTTTCCTATCTGGAGGAACACCAGGAAAATCATCCTGAAAGACCTCTGAAAACTCATTAATTACCGTAACTGACTACCATGGAGGACCTTTTGAGTTATAATCTTTAACCCAGACAATATGATAAAGACAACCTTTAGAGATTAACCTTCTCGCTCTAACATAAGAAATAAATCTTCTCCTAGGAGCTAAACAATAACCCTCTCATTCTATTTTTGGCTCGCAAGGGAACCTAAAAATGACCTTACAAGTTCAATAGTCTAAAGATGCATAGAAAGAATGCTACTAGTCCATCCCCAAAATGACATCAAAATACACCATCCCTAACTCAAACAGATCTACCCGGTCTGCTTGTCACCAATAGATACCACACATCTCTTATAGACACGTTCAGTAATGACCGAGTCCCTTACCAACTTAGAAATAGAAAAAGGATCCAATATAATTTTTGGATTAAAACAAAAAGACACAGTTATATAAGAAGTCACATAAGAAAGCGTGGAGCGAAAATTAAAAAAATAATATACATCGTGGAAAAGGAGTTTTAACATACCAATAACAATGTTAGGTGATGCCTCAGATTCGTATTGGAATGCCAAAGCTTAAAACCTATTCCGACCAACACTAGAACCAAAAGCATTAACAGAAGCAGATGATATACCACCAGGCGCGGGAGAAGAAGATAAAGCTATTGAAATCTTACTTGCCCTTGTAGCAACCTTATTAGCCTAAAAATTCTTGAGCAGATGGCCTACCTGGATACAATTAAATAACTTACCTCTACATTCCTAATCGAATCCCTAATAAGGACGACAACAGAACCGATAAAGAAGGCATGAAGAAATAGACTAAGCTTTGTTGCTCATCTGAGATTGGGCAACCTGTGCCCAAGAATTATCACAACCTTAGTGACACTTGTCGCTCGATTACTGTGGGTAAAGAGCACTAGTAGAAGAGAAAGAACCAGAACTCAACACTTTTTTCTACCACTTTCCACTATCTCTACCACCCTGAGACTACGCACCTCCCTAATTAGAAAATCAGCCTTACTTCCTTTGGCTATCCCCCAATTCTACCTACTTTCTCTTCTCATCCTCAACCTGCTGCATATGAATTATCAACCAAGATATGTCCATATCCCTCATAAGCAAAACAATTTTGCTCTCTAAAATCAAATCCTTATTCAACCCAAAAGCAAACTTTCTTATTCTCGACCTTATATCAGCCATAAAATTTGGAGCATACCTTGACAGATGATGAAACTTTAAGGCATATACCTTTACAGACATCCTCTTTTTCCAGAGTTGAAAAACTCCTCCAACTTAGCTTCCCCCAATACTTGAGAAAAGAAATAATCCATGAAGGCATTAGAAAAGGCCTCCCATAACCCTTCCTCTTCCATGTCACCCTTATCTCTGTCATATCCCTCAAACCACTGATAAGCAATATCTTTAAGCTAATAAGCTACAAAGCTACTCTCTCCATATCAGAATCCTACATAACCCTAAATATCTTCTCCAGTTTATCTAAGAAGACCTATGGGTCTTCCTCCATATTCACTCCCATAAAAATAAGAGGACCCATCTTTATAAATAGGCCAAACCTTATGGCCTCACCAGACAAAGCACTAGTAGCACCCGGCTCAGCCTGAGCAGCGACCATCTAAGAAATAATATGTATAGATTGATGAAACTCTTTATTCATCATATTTCCTCAAGGGACTTGTGTAGCAATATGAGGAATAGGAGGAACTCTAGAACAAATAGGAATAGTACCATGATATCAGAGATGTACTCTAGACGTAGGAGGTACCCCTTTAGCATTATCCCTAAATAAGCCAGATAGATTCTTTTGCATTCCAGATCTAGGAGGCTTGATTTGAAAGACATATAACTAAGAATTAAAGAAGATTCCAGGACTAATAATTTCAAGAAAGTGAAAAACTCCTAAATGTCTTACAGCCTCTCTCTTATGAGTGTGACGTGCTATACACCCCTAAAAGAGACTCTACTTGACACGACTTTGTGGACTCCCGATTGACCATGAACCTAAAGCTCTGATACAAACTTGTCAAAACCTGAACCAGGGCCTAGACATAATGGGCATCCCAAGTCCAACCAGGTTAAGGGACCACCCCCTTATCCCAACCTAACTGCCTATTATCACTTTAGATGAGCTAAAATTTAAACATATAACAAGATTGCATTATTTTTCATAACATGACTCTTTGATATGATCACGACCGTGATTGACCCAACCAAGTATAACTTCAGCAAAACAACCATCCAAACCATACCTGAACCAAATAAAATATCAAATTATAATATGTTAATCAATCCCAAAATTAAATATGATAGAACAGTGAGAAATTATGTTAGATGATGCCAGAATCCCAGCTTATTCCAATGCCAAAGCTGGTACAAATACTGATACCTCCCATACCAACTCCCCAGAAGTACCACAAAGCCATTATCCAAAAAAATCAAATATTCAGTAGAGATATGCCCGCGACCATGGCCAAAACTAATAGCTAAAACAAAATCAAAATGTCTAAGAATATCCATATCATGAAATGGACCCGTAAAGATAAAAGCTTAGCATTTTAATCCAAATATTGTCCCCGAGTCAATCACTATGTAGGAGAAGTCTAATGGTTGATTCATACATAACATGCATATACAACTGCAAATAGATGGGTTAGCGAGTGATAACTAGCACATATCTCAGGATAAGGATAAAGTAATACCATTTAAACAACCAGGTAAAACCATCCATTTTTCAGACAACCATACATATATATCTAAGTTCCAGGAAAGGGAATCCGGGTTTAATAAACATTTAAAACCTTTACCTGGGTAGTGTAACCTTATCGTTTAACCACACCCATGGGCCGTATGGGTTTAGCTTCCCCTACATAAAGAGTTCTAGTGCGTATAGACACACGACTAGGAAATATCACATGGTATGAATAGTACATAACTCCAATATAAAATGTGACACTTATACATTGTAATTGAGGACCCTTCATATCGGCAAATATGAGTTTCCAGTTATGGTTCCCTCTAAATCTCCACCATTAATGGCTTAGTTACACATCCCGCCATTAATTCCCAAATTAAAACCATATCCAAACAAATCCTACTACCTTTTTAACCAAGTCTAATTATTAGTGGTTTGCATTATTTATCAATAGCCAAACCATTTAGGTTAAGTGGACTCTCAAGTGCCCTTTCTGTTTACCATATCCTTTAATCTTTGTAAAACATTTAAACCATTTATAGTTTTATATATAAGTTGAAAACAAGCAAGAGTTCCATTTAAAGAAGTCAATGCAATGAATATATATATATATATAAACATTTTATCAAATACCTTAGGGGCATAATATAACCGAAACTAATTCCACAGACCATTAAACTATTACCATGCAATCCAATTGCCCAAACCCATCATTAATGAATATAAAAGCATAATTAAACCATAGGAAACCATATCCAAACCATTTACACCAAAACACCCAATTATTAGTGGAAAACCATAAAGATTGCAATATTGAAACAATGAATTCAACCATAAAATTGATTCCTTTATAGAAATAAGAAGTAGGGAAGATAAACATGCCTTAAACCGAGAATGATGATGGAAAAAAGTCACCAAAGCAAGCCCCAAAGTAATTCCCAAGTTGGAACCCTAGATATATTGCCCCAAAAGCTCTTAAGAGCATTCTTGAATATTTAGGAATAGTTTTCTATGTGTTAATGAATAGAATAATATGGTAAATAACCTTGTAAATTTATTAGAAGTCGTGGGTAATAATTAGGTTAAGTTGGAAAATGTCCAGAATACCTCTACTTAAGTCCTTTAAAAACCCATTACAAGGATACGAGTGACCCTCTTACGTGTAGTAACCTTTCTTACAATTGGTTCCCACCAGTCATACCTATGCCTTAACATTGGAGCAAACATTGTACAATATATGACTCATCCAACTAAGTTGTAACCTCAACATACAATCTGTACCCATGATTCGTATACCTGGAATAATGAATTACAAAGAGTATCAAACACTACCCAATGTATGAGTCACCGATACAACTCGTATCCAAGACTTATGACTCATACCCTTATGTCATGACCATTATAGTAATCAAAACCATCCCACCAAATATCATTGGTCAGCTTATAACAGGAACATACTACTCATTACCCAGTAGACGACTCGTATCCATAAGTCCTATTGGGCCTTGAGAATTATTTTCAAAGCATACTTTCTAAGGCTGAAACCTAAGATATAAAAACATCGCCTTGTTAACCCAACTCAATCATCCAATCAAACTATAGGTATCGAATAAACTCAGAACCTATATCAAAGTAGCAAAAATTAAGACAAATAGTCAATACTTAGACAATATCTATCATATTATTTTTGTCAACATTTTAACCATCACATCTAAGTCCACTGTCGTTCATAATAACTCTACTCAAATTTGAAGTCTATATAAATATATGTCAGGATATGCCCTCGACAATAGCCAAAACATAATCCAAAACAAGTCTATATCATAAACTAATGACTAAGAAATATATGACATCCAAAGTAGGAAAGCTCACTACTTAAAGGTCAATCACACAAACCATTCGAACATGTATCACTACACAGAAAGAGAAGAATAATCTATAACCCCTATGTCACATGGGAACATAGTGTCCAAAGAAAGTGAGTGGTTGTAGTGCTAGCCTGTAACTCAAGTATAAGCAAAAAGTAACACTATCATTTAAATCAAATTCATTACATTATATTCAATCATGTTCATATGCATAATCATACATGTAAGGACATAACATGCTCATAGCGTGCCACAAAGAAAACAAGACTTAATAACTATTTTTTCCACTCATTCATATGTCATGGAGTGGAGGACTCTGGCCTCCCACACAATAGATTCAAATGTTTTGATTTCTTATTAAGTAAGAGAGTCAAACCACAACCAAACTCATTGGGAAAGGGACTCAAACAATAATAAAACTCATTAGGAAAGGGATTAAAACATCCCGAAAACTCATTAGGCAAAGGACTCAAACCACAAGCTATTTCATCGGGCAAAGGACTTGAACCGTAAGACATTTTATCGAGTGAGGGACTCAAACCACAAGACATTTCATTGGACGAGTGACTAGAACCATAATCTATTTCATATGCGAGGGACTCGAACCAGAAGCCATTTCATTGGGTGATGGACTAGAACAACAAGCCATTAAAATTAGGGACTTGAACCACTAGTCATCAAATTATCATTATTAGTTGGCATTTGAACTCTTATCCCCTTTATTTTATGCATTAACATCCACAAAACTCATTTCAACCCTTATAGACTCAAATCATTTATTCGACTAAACACCATATGGGAGTATGAGGTTTATGTAGAAATATTCATTGGTTTAAACACTTTATTAGGCCAATGCCTTAATTCAAATCATCATTCAATCCAATCGGTGGTCATCAAGACCCTTACTACCCTATTTATTTTTCATTAGCATTTCTAGATCATACTTTAGTTCCACGCAAAATTCATGTTCATTTTTAGGGCTTGAACCACTTTCTTATCTATCAAACCATCATGGTCATTATTTAGCTCATTACATTGCTAAAAATATCTTTACAATGCCATTTATTTACCATTTATACTCATTAGGTCGTTTCCCTAGTTAAAAATATCATAAACAAGTGACTAGATAGTTTATTTAGATATTTCCAAAAATACCTTATGTCCAATCCTTTATGAAGGAAAAATTCATGGAAGAATTAATCATTATTAGTGTTACTCAAGACCATTTTTTCAATCACATACAACAAGAACCCACATATTCAAATCAACACCAATAACATATATAAACACAAGTCTTAAGGAAGAACCTATATTATTCATCATTAGACTACAAAACCTTTATTATTTGATTACAAAATTACCATTTACAATTATTAATCCATATGTATAGTACATGGTTTTTGAGTTACTGAACAAGGAAAAGTGTTACATGCCTTATACAAGATTATCCACCAAGTAACTTAACTCCTCATTGCCTTTAGATGAGCAACCTTGGAACCCTAGCCTCCAGTCTTATTTCAAGAACTTTTGACAGTATTTTCAAATGTTTAGGTCATACAAATAAGGGATTAGGAGGCAAAAATGCCTTATATAGTGAGGGGACGTAAGGGTTTTGGGGTGGGAAATGACTATAGAACCCTTGACTTAAAAGCTTAATAGTGGCCTTCCAGGTAGGTATGACTCACTTGAGTCAATTGTACCTGAGGGTATGAGTGATACCCTAAATTATACCCTAGGATTCAACTAGGACTCATACACTACCAACAGTACGACCACACACCCTATACTGTTATCCAAAGGGTATGACTTTTACACAAATCATACACTTGACTCATACATAAAATAGTCTACTCTGAATCTTTCAACACTCTATATGACTATCTTGAGGATGACTCAAACACTAAGATATAACCATGATTTTCGAAGTTGTGTTGGGAATAGAATGATGCCTTCTAGGTTATTCAATGTACGAGATGGGGAGATTTGAAAGGTATAACTCATACACTAGCATACGAGTGACACCCCTAAACTATATCTTGGTCAAAGTACCCAAATTATGAGATTTTTCTAAGGGTCTAAAACCTCAGTGTTTCATAGTTTTAGCAATTTTTTTATTTTGACTAGGATTGTACCTTTGATTTATTAAGACCAGTTTGAGTTTGGAAATTATGATATTAAGACCAATTTAAGATCGTTATCTATGATGATATTATTTTTTATTTGAGTCTAATACTCATGATAATATTTCTAGTACATGTCCTATATGAAGGGATACTTATGATTGTTATAGAATCAGTTCGAGTCTTGTATTTATGGTATGGGAGGATCCACAATTATGGTTTTGAGGTTTGGATATCATATGAGTATTACTACTAGTATGTCCTTTCTGTATTACACCCACCGATCTTATGGAGGCTCAGTTGGTTTATTTACTTTTTCTTGCATCTTCTTGGCATATGGGGACTCATTTAAGGTATATATAGTCATGTTTTTTGTATACTATCTACTTCGTTATTTACTTTTAATATTTGAAGCACTATTGCTGGTTTACCCTTTTTACTAATGTTAGTCTATTACCTGGCATCTTACTATACTTATATTATGATATAGACCAGCTTGAAGAGAATACCTACTGAGTAAACATTACTTTTGTACTCATACTGCATATCTGAAAACTATTTTATGTTGATTCGGGTACGAGTTATCATCGTAGACATCTTTATTAGTACTAGTTAGAGTTCAGAGATACGATAAGCTATCAGGGTTGGATCTGACTGTCTATCCTTCTAGATTTTATGGTATTTATGTTTGAGACTATTTTACATTTGATACTTATAGTACCCTTATTATTTTTCTATAGGCTCTTATTCCGACCTTACTAGGTCATGGGATATTTCTACTATTTTTCTTATTTATCTTTGGTTGTTTTATTATCCTTACATTTTATTGCTTCTGATATAATTACTATTGTAATTTTGGTATTTACCTTACCTTCCATCCATTATCCCATTTCTTGACTTTCTGGATTATAGTATGTCTTACCTACTACTAGGTTAAAGTAAGTGCCATCATGACTCGTGAAATCGAATTGTGACATGTCCGTATTAGTATCGATATCACACACATATACAAAATAATAAATAAAGTCATTCACAACCATTTTAAGGCCTAAATAATATAAATAACACTTTTAGGATATGAGCTCTAGTGTCATGACCAAGAATCGGATCTCATAATAGCACCACCAATACCCAACCTTGGTATGTAATCCCAACTCCATGAAATAGATAAGAAAAAAAAGGTATATAATATGCAAAATATAAAACTTTAGGTTGAAATCAATCAACTCCACTAATAAGACAAATATTTAAATAATATTATTACTTAAATCGCATAAGATCTAATGTCATGAGGAAAAGCAACTCTAAAATTTAAATAAGTATGATTATATAAAATTTATCTATAAAATAATGAAATAAGATGAACTAGAGTTTGCTGGGAAGACATACACTGGATGGAGAGATAACCCTACCTTTAAAATCCCCATGCTGCACAAAGTTACGATCTGTGGGTAGCACTTCCTAATGACCCTCAAGGTTATTTCCATGATTTACATTCATTTCAAGTATTTCAAGTATTCCCATAGTGGTTGTAGGTCATTTATGAGTTGTAAGAACTGTCGATGCAGTTATTGACTAGTTCATTTTGGCTTTATGATTAATTTACAACTTTAGAGCTATCGTTGTTAGGGAATTGGTCTTAGACCAAAATTCCAAGTAAATGAGCTTAATGACAACACTAATATCAACATCAGCTCCAGAATACCAATTTAGGGCTACAAGGACCCTTGGTTTTGGTTTCAAGGCAACCAAACACATATTGAGCTATTGGGCAGATTATATGAAAAATGAAACTATAGTTGTGGGCCCTATATTTAATTGAAATGATCTCATATAAACATTTTTATAGTTTCATTGAGTCTAGAATATTAAATTTGGTAAGGTAGGATAGTTTATTTCCTCGTATAGGTTTCTCAAAAAATCACTAGCACTCAGTTAGCATCCAATTTTGACATATAAAATCTAATGGCTCAAGTTGTGGGTGCGATTGCTTAAGAAGCAATTTGGCCGCTTAAGTTGTAGTCGCTTTAGCGATATTTGCTCTCTTTAGTATCATTGGCTATTTCGCCAAGGACCACATAAGTTATCAATCTCTTCTTTAGCGGAAATTGCTTTAGCAACAAGGATTCTACAATGCTTATTCCTCCATACACAACTACATTAGTAGTGGAAGAGCAACTTTAGAGACAGTCGCTTTAGCGACAGTTGCTTAAGGGATTAGGTGACCATTTTAGCAGTAGCAAGGGATTGCTAAATCTCATTTCTTCAGCTGATTTTTGCATAATTTTCTACACTATTTTCCATCATTTTGAGAGCTTAGAAGGAGGGAAAGATTTGGGAATCATCCATTGAAGCTAAGGAAAGCTATCCTAACACTACTTAATTATTTCTTGTTATTTTCCCCATCAATTTCCATCCCATTTCATTATAAATTATTAGAAATTAGGTCCTTAAATCCCAAGAACATAGGGGATGATTTGGGCCCTAATTTAAGAACTATTTGTGACCATATTTTGAGAACACATTCCTTGTCATTAGATAAACCCGTGATAGATACAATTTTGTATTCTATTTGCGGACCTCATAGGCCCATTCTTGACTCAAATTTTTACCCAACCATATATGTAGAAACATGGGACTTTTTTTTTATTCTACTGTCATTTGGATTACTATTTTGATTGTGTGGTGGAATTTTGGGATCCTTGAGCAAAGATGAGCAAATTATGGACTACTCAAGACTATTATTTAGCAACGATGTAGTCTAAAATCTAATTTTATTCGTATAATGATGTGTAGTGTGGATGACATGGTGGGTGAGTTTTATAGGATGTCTTTATGAATAGGATATAATGACATAGACTAATCTAGGATTTGGCTATAGTAGGGTGAACCTACCCTTAAGACGAAATATATGCTGTAGCTATAGAATCCTATCACCCTAGGTCATATACATGTTGATCGTAGTTGATATGAAAGTTCCTTTAGTATAGGGTTTACTATTTGATTTATTGCATTGGATTATGTTTTCCCCTATTAAGGCAATATCATTATGCTAGTTTTATACTATTAGGCTGGATGTCGTAGTTATGATACTAGTTGGACTTCATATGAGTATTCTACCCTATGAAAAGGGTGTAATTCAATCATATGGATCCTTAAGCAATTTTTGTATTACTTTTTGAATACTGGTGATGACATGCATAGATTTTGTACATTCATGCTCACTTAGTTGTTCGATTCCAACTAAATCATTATTTTACTATTATTTTCTAAAAAAGGGGATTTATTTCCACTTACCACTTTTCAAATAAATTATTTTATATTGAGAATCCTACTACCTTAAATGGTGATTTATGAGCTTTTGGAACTACAGATGAAATTTTCAAAATTAGGCCAAGAGTAATTTTGATCCATGGTTTATCCACTCTTTTAGAACTATTTACTTTTGTCGAGTGAGATTCTAACACTTTCTACACTCTTATGCTGATTTTCTCTTTGAGATGATCTCAGACAATGGATTTGTGGACTTACACTCTTTTAGCCACATTTTAATCCATACGTACATATATATATATATATTTTATATGTACACACATACATATGTATATATATAAATATATATATGTATATATATAAATATATATATGTATATACACACACATATATAATATACATACATTTCTTCGGTGCTAGACAGAATAGATTGATAATGATGATGATTGGAAATCTTATATCTTGACCAAGTAAGTGTATATGAATATTCTTGAATTCCCTAGGAGACCCTTTGTCCATATACTGTCATGGCGAATAAAAGTCATCGTAGGTCTTGCCTTTGTGAGCTTTTGAGCTAGATAAAGTGTATAAACTTGGTACCTTATGGAATTTTGATCGATTATTGTACAATGGATTTATTTTGTGAACATTCATTCATATGAATTGCCTTTCATATGAGGCCACTGCTAGGTATTGTTTGTCTAGACTAGCTGTTTAAATTCTTATTTCTATTATGGTTAGTTTGTGAAAGGTTGATTATGGATTAATACTACGGTTGGAGGCATGATTCTGATACCTTTTTATTTTTTGTTGATTTACATTATGGATTGTGTATTCAAAGTTAGAAATTTTAACTATTAGACTAGATCATACTAGTATTAGCTTTCCTACATTTTTAGGATTCATTAGAGAGGGTTGGTTGACTACCTTAGCTTTTTAACTTTGTGTTTGTCTTGTACATCAATATGTATATACTTATATCTAGTTATGGTATTACCGTATATCCCTCTCTTTGCTTGTTTATTCATTGTATATGTGTATTTCTTGGCCTTGGATACTACTATATATCCTTCTTCCTCTATTTATTTGTATATTAGCAGGTGATATATGTTAGTGTATAAGTTTGTTGATACATTTAGAATAAGATAATTTATCTTTTTTCCCTCTCTAGCTTTATTGTGTTAGATTCCTAGATATTTGGATATAGTTTTTATTCCTTCTTTGCATGTTATCTATTTTGCATTATCTTTGGGGCTCTGTTGGTTGTTACTTATTAAATACCACGTGTTTTTGACTCGTACTACACTTTTTTATCCTGTAGGTCATTGTATGAGTTCTTGACGTTAGTGTGTCATCATGCGGAGCAGCAATGGTTTGGATATTTAAGGTATGGTCCTAACTTTTAAAGGCTTACTACTATTTCTTATGGATTAGACCGATCTCTATGTTGTATTTAGAGATGGGATCTACATGTATATTTATTTGGTATTTGACTTTGTACAATTTTTGTGTTAGAGGCTCTTGTACTAATTTACTAGGTCTTAGGGTTATTTATATCTATATTAGGCAAATTTATTATAATTATTCTATGTATCCTTTCATTTTTTTCTTGGTAGTCCGTTACTAGCAATTTTGGACTATATTTTATCTTATCTACTGGTAGGTAATAGTAGGTGCTATCTTCACTGAGAAACTGGATAATAAGAAATTGGTATCGTAGCCTAGGAATTCTTAGGAGATTCAATTCTTTACTCTTATCATGTGTCCGTATTACTATGAAATTCTAGTAAATTATTTAGATTTTATTTTATTCCATATGGATGATATAATGTTATAGATACATGCGAATGACGCTATCATAGGCGTTTCCAAATTTTTTGCGCAACGTTTGAACAGGAGTCAGAGATTGATATCGAAGATCTTGTACATCAGCTAGAGTATTTTGGGCCATGACACCACCCAAACCGGGGCCCTGTTGTAATGGGCATCCCAAGTCCAACCAGGACCAGAGACTACCCTCGTTACCCAACCCAACCTAACCTCTAAATTACCATACAATGAGTTGGATGAATTCCGAACATATAGCAATATAACATTTATTACAATTCCAGACTATGGAATAGGTCAATGACCATGACCAACCCAAACAAGTCCAACTATACATTATCAAACGAATAACAAAATCAAAACATAGCCTTAAACCAACCCATAAATGCTATACCAAATGTGCTCCAATATAAATATATATAATCCAAAAATAATAGGATGGAAAAATCATAAAAACAGACAAACTGTATCAACTCCAATACCAATGCCAATACTAAGGGATGCACCACTACCGACACTATCCATACCAACCCATAGTAGATCCATAAAGCCTCTAACCGAAAGTAAAATAATATCTGATTTGGACATGCCCCCAACCATAGCCAAAAACAATGTCTATGAAATAACCAAACTATATAAAAACAACTGTGACATGAAATGGATCCTTTCAGAATATAAAATCTCACCACTTCAATCCAACTGAGCTTATACCAAATCCAATCACTACGAAGGAGAAGTAAAATGACTGATTCTTGCATTACGTGGGGATACAGCTGCCTGATGACTAGTTAGCAGGTGAACTATAGCATGCACTCAGGATAAAGTTAAAATAATGCCAACCTTAAAACCATGTAAACTAACCATACATACATATATATAACCATGCTAAGAAAACAAGCCAGGTTTTGCATGCCTTTAAAACCATTAGCCTAGGTATTTGTAGATTAACTATCCTAGAACCACCCACGGGCTATATAGATCCTATTTAACCCCATCAACGAGCCCCAATGTGTGTAGCCGCACGAACCAGAGATACCATAGGAGTAGGGGATTCTCGAGTACCCTTTGCTCTCCATGATACAAAGCTACAAGTGTACTTAGGGAATTTACATGTACCCTGTAAATATCATATGTGGTCTCCATGACCAATCCTCATGTCGGAAAACATGAGTTTCTAGTGTTCGTCCATTGCACTCACACTTCACGGTAAGCTATCTCACCCCGCCATTATTGCCCAATTAAAACCATTGCCACATAACAAAACCACCATTCCGTTAATTATTAATCAAGACTATAAGTAGTGGTATCGCCATACCAACTATAGGTTGCAAGCAATGTCCTTAGCCAAACTTTTAAAGAAAAGGGATTCCCACGTACCCTTATATTACATTATTTAGTTGACTTGGAAGAATCCCATGAATCCCACAAGTGATCATTATTTTGCTTTCGAGGGGGATTCCTTTGTACCCTACAAGGCTTTCAATTAGACCAACCATAACCACCAAGAACATACTATTTAATCATTCCAAACCATTTATACCATTTATACTATTTAGGGTTCCATTACCAAGTTATACCATGCATAGTTCAATAAATGTCCAATAATTTAACAAAAAACATTCTCATAGGAATTTTATCAAACTTGTTAGGGGCATAGTATTTCCAAAGCCAAAACCAAGTACCAATTAACCATTCCCATGTAGCGAAATGGTCAAAAAAAGATAATAATATGAAAACCATAAGTCAAAGACATGGGAAAACCATAACCAACTGTTGTAATCAAAATCCCCAACATATATTTGAAAGCCCAAAACCATAGAACATTCAGGCCATAAAAACATTTCTTAAAATATGCCTTTAGTTGGAACTAATAATTAGGGAGGAGTATCATGCCTTTGATTAAGAAGTTGATGGAGAGAAATCACCTTTATAAGTCCCAATTTGATCCTATTGAAGAAACTCTAGCCTTCCTTAACATAAGAGCCTTACAAAGAATTTGACAGTGTTTTAAGAGGGTTTGTCTGATTTCAAATAGGTTAAATGGTGCCAAAAAGTGTTATAAGTTTTGGGGCCTTAAGAGGTTAAGAGGAAAAATGTCCAAATTACCCCAACTTTAACTGCTTAAAATCCCCCCAGCATGGTATGACCACCCTATACTTATCGTACCCTACCATACGAGTGGTACCCACCACTCGTACCCTAGGCCTCCCCTTGGACCCCAACACTATTCAACCTACGCCACCCAAGATAAATCGTACCCAACCATACAATTAGTACCTTTAAGCAGTACCTATAACAGAATTGTAAGGGGTTGAAAACTGTCCAACATACGAGTTTGGCTATATGACTCATACACTATCCGCACGACTCATGATCAACCACTCGTACTTAGATCTAAGTTAAGTTACTAAGTTTTAGATTAAGTGAAGGAAAACCCAAACCAACAACCCATCACAAACCATACGACTCGTACCCACCTAAACGTACCTATTCTAGAAACTCAACCACCAAACACTACACAACATACGACTTGGTCACCTAACTCGTACCCTATCATACAACTCGTACCCCCAAGTCATATGTTGTCCTGAAACCAAAAAATGGGAATTTTTTCTAAGGATTGAAACCCAGGGTGTTTCATTTTCCACCTCTAACATCATTCATCCTAGAATGGTGGACAAGGTACTACAATTACGAGTTACATACCAATATAACCCTTCCAAACTTTGACTAAGTTAGAAAGCAAAGATGCAAGGAAATCAACCTATCCTTAACTAAGTTAGAAGATAAAGGTATGATTAAGAAAATATAGCTTCTATATGAATAGCTAGAGTTTAAGATAAATGCAGATACTTGGACTTCATGTCCTCTTCTGCTTCCTAAGTAACTTCTTCCACGTTGTGGTTCCGCCATAAAATCTTAATCACAGCTACATCCTTGCTTTGCAATGGACGAACCTACCGATCTAAGATCTCAACCAGGATCTCTTAATATGATAGAGAATCTGAGATACCCAATCCAACCAAATAAAAAACCGATAAAGGATCACCTATACACTTTATCAACATAGATAAATGGAATACTGAATGAATAGAGTTCAAACTAGAAAATGACACTAATTTAAAGACAGCATAACCAACCCTCTTCAAAACCCTTTTTTCCAAACTGCATTACTCCCTTTATGGGAGACACGTTTAGGAACACCCTATCCCCAACCACAAACTCCAAGTCCCTACATCTTATATTCATATTGGACTTTTGGCAACTTTGGGCAGTCTTAAGTCGATTTTGAATCATCTTTACCTTCTACATAGCTTGATAAACCAAATACAGATGAAACACATTTGCCACAATAAGCTCGAACCACCCAATAATAGATCTCCACTCCTACTATACAATGCCTCAAAAGAGGCCATCAAAATTCTAGAATAATTGATCACACAATTATGAAGCATATCTTCTAATGTCTAAATAGTCCTTTCTACTTTCCCATCAATCTGTGGGTGAAAAGAAGTAGTCAGACTAACCTTAGTCCCTACCCATTCAGAAACGACCACCAAAGGTGAGATAAAACTTTGTACCACTATCATAGATGAACAAAACAAGCACCCCATGCAGTTTTACGGTCTCATAAATATATAACTCACATAATCCACAGCTAAAAAATTTGTCCTCACTGGCAAGAAGTGATCTAAAATTTTGATCCTATCCACTATGAACCATACTGAATCAAATTGGTTTTGAGACCATGGAATGCTGGTAACAAAATCCTTCTTGATCATATCCCATTTCTATTCAGGTAATTCAATTTCTTGATACAAGTCTCTAGGCCTCATGTGCTAAACTTTTACTTGTTGACACGCCAACTATTTAGCCATAAAATAAGCCACATCCTTGTTTATACCATTCCACTAATAAATATCTTTTATGTCATAATATATTTGTATCAAACCGAGTTGAACAACATAGCATGATTCATGCGCCTCACCCAATACCCTTTCTCGCAACCCTTCAACGTCAGGAACACCCAACCTTTCTTGGTACTGCAAGGTCCAATCAGCACTGATCTTAAATATCATTACCTTTTTCCTACCTATATCATCCTTGATTTTCATCAAGACAGGATCTTGCATTTGCTACTCCTTGTTCTCAACACCAAGAGATGACTGAATTATGTCTTATACCAATATACCACCATTCACAGAGTCCAAAAAGCAAACTTCAAGATTAGCGAAGTGGTGAATATCCTTAACCAACTCCCACCTATCCTTATCCATATGAACTAAATTCTCTATGGACAACTTTCTATGAGCATCAGCAACAACATCAGCTTTACTTAGTTGGTAGTAAAGACTTATGTCATAATCATTGAGAAGCCCATGAATCTTATCTGCTTGAGATTAAGCTCTTCTGAGTGAACACATTCTGCAGACTATTAAGATCAGAAAATATGTCCTCGTGCACTCCATACAAATAGTGCCACGTGATTTTTAATGCAAACACCAATAGCTAAAAGTTCCAAATTATGAGTAAGATAGCTCCTTTAATATACTTTCAACTTCCTAGATGCATGGGTAATCACTTTACCATGCTACATTATGATTCAACAAAGTCCAACCCGAGATGCATCAAAGTAAACCACAGACCCTTCATTGTTTTCAGGCAATCTCAAAATCAAATTTGAAGTTAACTTATCCTTCAGCCTCTCATAACTACCCTTACAAGTATCCGACTAAGAGAACTTTACCTTTTTCTGAGTCAACTTAATCAATAGGGCATCTATCATAAAAAAACTCTCGACAAACCTCCTAAAATACCCAACCAAACCCAAAAAACTTGGAATATTAGTTTTAGTCATAGGTCCATGCCACAATTAACCACCGCCACCTTTTGTGGATCAACCATGATCCCTTTACTAGATATAATATAACCCTAAAAAGTTACAGCCTTCAACTAAAACTCATATTTCTATAATTTTTCATACAACTATTGCTCTGTGAAGGTCTATAACACCACACGGAGGTGATTGACATGATCCACTATATTCTTTAAGTACACCAAGATATCATCTATAAATAAAATGATAAATAGATCTAGAAACTTATGGAATACCCTGTTCATCAAATCTATGTAATCTGTCGGGGCATTTATAAAACCAAATGACATAACCATGAACTCAAAGTGCTCATACCGAGTATGTAAAGCTTTCTTAGGGATATCCACCTCCCTAATCTTATGCTAATGAAACCTAGACCGAAGATCTATCTTTTAAAAGAACTTGGCACCTTGTAACTGATCAAAGAAGTCATCTATCCCTAGAAGAGGATATTTGTTCTTCACCATCACCTTATTCAACCGTCGATAGTAAATCAGCATCTTAAGAGAACCATCTTTCTTACACATAAATAACACCAGTGTGCCCCATAGGGATACACTAGTATGGATGAAACTTTTATCTATGAGATCCTTCAGATGTTTCTTGAGCTCCCTCAACTTAGTTTGAGCCACTCTATAATGAGGAATAGATAATGGATGAGTTTATGGAACGTACTCAATCCCAAATGCAATCTCCCTATCGAGAGGAACACCAGGAAGATTATTAAGAAAGACCTCAGAAAACTCATTCACCACCAGAACCGTATGCAAGGATGGACCTTCCGAGTCAGATTCTTTAACCCGAACTAAATGGTAGATACACATTTTAAAGATTAACCTTAGAGCTCTAAGATATAATATAAACTTCCCCTTAAGATCTAGGGAACCACCCTTCCATTAAATAACTGATTCACTAGGGAACTTAAACAAAAACTTATGGGTCAGACAATCTAAAGACACGTAGCACGAGTGTAACAAATCCATCCCCAGAATGACATCAAAATCCACCATGTCTAATTCGAACTAATCCACCAAAGTCTCCTTAATACCATAAGATACTACACACCCCCTGCAGACACTTTTAGAAACCTCAGAATCACCTATCGAGGTAGAAATAAAAAAAGGATCAAAAATAACCTTGGCATTAAAACAAAAATACACAGCCACAAATGGGGTCACATAAGAGAGAGTGGACCCCGAATCAAGTAAACAATACAAATCATATGAAAAGAGCTGTAAGGAAACAATCACGATGTCATACGATAGCTAAGACTCTTAGTGGGATACAATAGCATATGATGTATTTTGTCCAGTGCTGGTACCGGTAGTAGAAATAGATGCAGAAGAAGCATCCTGGGTGAAGGAGCAGATGAACACATAACCAAAAATTTGTTCTATCACAAAGAAACTGTACCAACCAGAAAATTTTAAGAATATGGCCTAGCTAACCACATTAGAATCACCTGTCCCCCCTTATCACAGATGTCTCAATTTTACGAACCACAAAACCTATAAGGAGGACATAATGAGGCTGACTGAGCCCCACTAGCCTGAGATAGGGCACCCTGTTCCCTGATGTTATTGATACCCTATTGTCGCCGATCATCCAAATATTTTTGATAAGGAGCACAAGCTATGGAGAAATAACAAGAACTCCCCCACTTCTTCTTTTCCCACTTACCACAATCCCGGCTACTTTGTTGTCAACCAATACCGTACTTAAAGAATCTAAACCTCTTACCTTTCCTTTTACCTACCTCTGCTTGTTTTCTCTTTTCCTTCCCCACTTGTTGTATTTAAACAACCAACCTAGAAATATCTATGTCCTTGATCAGCAATACAGTATTGATTATATAGATTAACTCATGAGACAGTCCTGAAGCGAACTTTCTCATCCTGGCCCTCATATCCGATAATAATTCTATAGCATACCTCAATAACTAGTGAAACTTTAAGGCATATTCCTTGATTGACATCTTCCACTATTTCAAATTAACAAATTTCTCCACTTTTACTTCCCTCAACTCCTGATGATAAAAGCTGTCCAGAAATGCATTAGAGAAAGTCTCCAATGGAGAAGACTCATCGACCTTACTCCTTGCCTTATCCCAATTCCTATTACCATTAGTACGCCACAAACTTTAGATAATAGGCAATAAAATTCAACCTTTTCACATTCGTGGCATGTATAACCTTGAAGATTTTTCCATTTCATCTAGAAAATACTAAGGATTTTCCTCCAACATAACAACAGTAAAAGTTGAAGGATTAAGCCTTAAAAACTAGCCAGCCTCAGAAAATGCAATACCAAATGCTCCACACTCATCTTGAGAAGCTACAACTGATAAACAACATAAATCGACTGACGAAACTCTACACTCATCACATTACATTTGCATGAGGACCCTGAGTAGTAATAGAAGGATCAGGTGGAACTCCAGTGAAATTAGAGGAGCTTTCCATCAACATTGTCCCCAATTGGGACAGTGAAGTTTTCGTGTAGTATAGATTGTCGCGGCATCATCTAAAAAGCAAACAAATGGATTTTAAAGAGATTTTAGGACTTTGACTCCTAGCATTAAAATGAAAAACAAAGAAGAGAAACTTTCTTAATTTCTTTGTTGCCTCTTTCTTATGAGTGGAGTGTACTACACACCCTTAAAAGAGACTCTACTCAACACGGCTTTATGGATTCCCAATTAACCATGAAACTAAATATTTGATACCAACTTGACATACCCTGAACTAGGTCCTAGTCGTAATAGGCATCCCAAGTCCAACCACAAACTTGGACCACACTCGTTACCCAACCCAACCTCTAAATATGCATACCCTAAATTGGATAAATTTTGAACATATAACTAGATAGAATTTATTATAATTACAAACTCATGGATAAGTCCATGACTGTAACTCACCAAAATAAGTCCAACAATCCATAATCCAACTAATATCAAAAACTAAAACATAATCATAAACGAATCCATATATCCCATACCAAATAAGCTCCAATATAAATATATATAATCCTAAACATAATAGGATGGAACAACTATAAAGATACTAAAATTGTATCATCCCCAATATCGATGCCAATACTAAGGCTGATGCCTCTGTCGACACAACCCATAGCAACCTATAGTAGTTCTATAAAGACTCTAACTTAAAGTAAAACATTATCAAGTTAGGACATATCCCCAACCATAGAAAAAACCAATGTCTGTAAATTAACAAAAGTATGTAAAAACTTCCAAGACAAAAAATATAGTCTTCTAGAATATGGAATCTCACCACTTCAATCGAACTTAGCTAATCACGAATACAATCATTAAATAGGAGGAATCGAATGGTCGGTTTCTACATTGCCGGGGGATACAATTGCCTGAAGATGGGTTAGTATGTGAACTCTAGCATACACTCAAGAAATGGATAAAAAAATGCTAACATTTAAAACAAATTAAGCCAACCATATGCATTCACAACCATACATACATATATGTAACCATGCTGGGAAAGAGAGCCAAGTTTAGCATGACTCTAAAACCATTAACGGAGTATGTGTAGCTTAACCATCCTAGAACAACCCTTGGGCTATATGGTTTAGTGTAACTCTCTGAATAAGCTTAGATGCATGTAGCTACATAAATTAGAGATAACATAAGAGTAGAAGATTCCCAAGTACCCTTATCTCTCCATAATACATATGTACAAGTGTAGTTAGGAGATTCCCATATAACTCATAAGTATAACAAGTGGTGTTCATGACCAATCCTCATGTCGGTAGACATAAATACCTAGTGTCCATCCATTTGAATCACACCTTCACAATTAGCTATCACACCCCACCATTATTAACAAATTGAAACCATTAGCACACAACCAAACCACTATTCTATTGATTATTGACCAAGGCTATAAGTAGTGGTATTGTAATACCAATTATAGGTTTCCAATACTTTCCATAGCCAACGTCTTAAAGAAAAAGATTCCTATGTACCCATAGATTACATTATTAAGTTTACTTAGGGGAATCCTATATACTTTATAATTGATCATTATTATGCTTGCTTGGGGATTCCCTTGTATCCCATAAGTCTTTTAATTAGACCAACCATAACCACCAAGACTTTACCATTTAACCATTCCAAACCATTTATACCATTTAGGGTTCCATTACCAAGTTATCCCATGTATATTTCAATGAAAGTCCAATAATTTACCAAAAAATAATCTCATAGACATTTTATCAAACATGTTGGGGTATAGTATTTTCAAAGCGAAAACCAAGTAACAATTAACCATTCCCATGCAACCAAATTTTCAAACCATGATAATAACATGAAAACCATAAGTAAAAGAAATATGAAAACCATAACCAACCATTGTAACCAAAACCGCCAACATATATTTGAATGCCCAAAATCATACAATATTTATGCCATGAAAACAATTCATCAAATATAACTTTAGTTGGAACTAAAATTGATGGATAAGTAACATGCCTTTGATTAAGAAGTTGATGGTGAGAAATCACCCTTGTATGTTCCAATTTGCTCCTATTGATGAAACCTTAGGCTTTCTTAACCCAAGAGCCTTAGAGAGAATTTGAGAGTGTTTTAAGAGAGTTTAAATGATTGCAAATACATTAAATAATGCCCCAAGAATGTTATAAGTCATGGGACCTTAAGAGGTTAAGACTAGAAATATCCATATTATGCCCAACTTAATCTACAACTTAATCTACCTAAAATCCCCGCAGGATTGTACGACCACCCCATACTAGTGATACCTTACTATACGAGTGGTAACCATTACCCATACCCTAGGCCTCCACTTAGACCACAACACAGTCCAACATACGACCACCAAAGCAAATCGTGTGTAACTATATAATTAGTACCTTTCACCCACACCTATAATAGAATCATGAGGGGTTGAAAACTAACTAATAAACGAGTTGGACTATACGACTCATAACCTATCCTTCAAACTCATGGTGACCTACTCATACTCAGGTACAAGTTAAGTTACTAAGTTTCAGATTAAGTGAAGGAAAACCCAACCCAACAACCTATCTCTAACTATACGACTCGTACTCACATAGTCGTACCCATTCTAAAAACCCAACAACCCAATGCTACCCAATAATGGACACTATACAATTGGGTCCCCCTTACCCATACCCTATCATATGACTAGTACCCCCAAGTCGTATGATTACTCAAAAACAAAAACTGTGAAATTTTGCTAAGGATCAAAACCCAGGGTGTTTAAGGCCAACCCAAGCTCTTGAAGGGCTTGTGACTACTTTTAACTTTCAAGATTTAGAATTGGGGATTCTAATAATTTTTTGGGATAAATCATAGCCAAAGATAATATTTGACACATCAAGCATTTCCAAGGCTACAATTGGGTTTTTACTGTTTAATTGGGTTTCTTATTTGTTATAGTGTACAAGATAGGGTTTCTTGAGTAAGATGGACATACTCTTATTCTATTTTTTTTGTAGCATTGGATAGTGCATGGATTTATTAGAGGCTTATCTTTACTATTATAGTTTGCATAAGAGTATTTGATAGTAGCTTGGTCTTCTCTCTCTTAATTTGTTGATTAACTGAGGGCAATAGAGAAAGCATGTATTGAGACTTATGGTGGTGGAAATAAGATGCCACATCATCAGTATAGTGTTATTGGTATTTGATAATACTTAAATTACACTCTTGAATGGGTGTAAGTGATCCTTGTCAATATAAAACCCAACTAGGTTGGGGTCGAACCACACAGAGAATAGGGTGTGAACTTCAATTTGTTTATGAAAGATTTTACTGGTAGTCTATTGTTTCCAAAAGATAGGGTTTTGAGTTCACAGTGTGTTAAATATCACTTTCAATACTTTAATGTTTGTAATCAAGATAAATAGGAAACCAGAGCTATGTTCACTGTGGGTTTTGGGAATTGACAGATACTAGGTAATGTTAGAGATTCTCAGAATGATTAGAACAACAAAATATCCCTGACAATTATACTATCTGACTTATCTCTCGACCTCACCAAAAAATTTATTATCTAATTCTCTCGAGCTTAGATAACTTATCTATTTCCAATAGGATATTATCTCAGGTAGATTAATCCAGTTACGGCATCAATCATTATATAGAAGGTTGGTAGCTTCCCAGTCCCTATTGATAATTCACATCCTTTAGTCTATTTCTCCAATAGAAGCAAATAAAACCTAAGGAATAACCTAATGTTTGCAACCACTAGATTTCAGTTAAAAAAAATAGAATTTCAAGATGCTCCACTACTCTTTGAATCAGTTAAACACCTAGTATCATATCAAACCCTAATCCATGGATCCCATAACCCCAAATAATTGAATTAGCCACTCATGATTTGATAAACTAAATCACAAGTTGAATTCATAATGATAAGCATGAATTATGATTAGATGGAAAACAACAAGTAGTTTCTTCGGTTATCACAAGGTAGAAACCCAAAATTAGTTGATAAAAACAAGAAGAAGAATTGATGTAAGAGAGCAATATTATATGCCTCTCTTCCCTAGGTTAATGTATAATAGTTAATGACTGACCCTCTATAAAACCCCAAAAAAAATCTTTAAATAGTAAACCCTAAATAAAGAAATAAAATTAAAGTTTTAATTTTCTTATCGGTTTAGATGACGATGCTTGTGATGGTGTGTTAGATTCCTGACGATGTATGTGAGATGTCGTCAAAGGTTCCAGTGAATTTTTATCTTTTTTCTCATCAGACGGCAATCTTGACAGCGTGTCAAAAATCCTGACGGGACGTGAAAACTTCCAACACATCTTTACTGGAAATCAACATACTCTGTCTCTAGTTGACAATAATTTTGATGCCATGTCTGATATTTGATGGACCTTCCGAATCACCGTCATATTTCATCTCAACTCTTCAGGTTCTGTCTAAGCTTGAAGGCAACTTTGATGGCCTGTCCCTTGTATGAAGGCGCTTCAGAATTGACATCAGCTACACTTCAACTTATTTATACCAGATGTCATCCAATTTATTAGTCTTTTCTTTGGTTTTCTCCCCGATCACTTATGTCTGCATTACCACACTAAAAGCAATTAAAAACAATAAAATTTGCTTAAGGCTTCATAATTATTTAGAGTTAAAAGCTTCAAATGTATTAGCATTAGTTCACACATCAACACCCTCAAGTTAAACAATTTTTTGTCCTCAAGAAACCAAAACATAACTAGGAGTAAACAAATTACCATTCAGTAGCTAACTACTCTTATCAGTTCAGAATACAGGCACTATCTCCATGATCAATAAAAATAAACTCAACTGTGTCTAATATTTCAAAACAACCATGTAACTCACAAACATCTAGATATGGCAAAAATTTTAGAAATAACAACCTAGCACATACCCAAATTACATTCTCCGAACAAAGCAGTTAATAACAATATACCTGGAGTGCCCTCACAACAAAGAAATCCACTTTTAACTCAGATTCACATGTATTAACATTGGGATGAACGTAAGACTCACTCTCAGAATGAAGTTCCAATATTGCGTATCAAATACCATAGGCTTGCCCTTATAGTCATACCAAAGTCTTCATATAAGTCAGTTAGGATCACTATAGGGGCTGGTATGACATTCAAGGGTATTTCATAGTGACTACAGCTCCTTGGCCCTACATTAACTCATGGGGTTTCAACTTTTGAACTTCTTTTCTTCCCTCTTTTATTTGACAGGTATTCTTAATATGGGTGTTGTATGTTCAAGCATTAGATTAACTTTTTTAGTTTTCTTTTTCACTACACCCAGCTTGTTATTCATTTTCTTTCTTTTAC